>NC_023752.2:10080250-10380250 GCF_000499845.2 Phaseolus vulgaris | reverse complement strand
ACTACATCAAGCTACCATTCTTATACATTCCAAAGATTCCAAACACCAACTGGAAAAGGGAAACAAAGTAGAACAAAATTTTCCAGAAATCCAAAACCAAACCTTAAACCTTTCATTCTTCTCGCACTCAGCTTCTCAAACTTTACCCTTTCAATCTAAAAGCCGTAGAACATGAGTGGACAAGTAAATTAAGGTATGTTCATCTTTGTTCGAAAAAACAAGTTGTTTGAGCTCTAAATCAACTACGATTTAGGATATTACATTTTTCTCTCGGTTTCCATATTAGTTGTGTGTTTGGTTTACATTCATTCATTTACCCTTTGATTGTTGGATTATCCCCTTTCATTCCACTTCGTAGTCGAGCCCTAACCCATTTTTGTGTGTCTATGTTCTATTAGCTCCAAATCGTCTAAATATTTCCTTCTATTAAACTTTGGAGTTGCCCTATCCATGTCATTTTGCTCTCCATTCGAGACTTAGTAGTATCTCTCTCTAATACATTTAATTTTCATTTTTTGTTGTTATTAATTTGTGTTCTTTCTTTAATTCACCTAAATCACAAAACAAAAATGGTGAAAACAGATATATTGGAGTTAAGTTACACACATGTTACGAGATTTCTGACATCCTTCCACAAAGGTAAGAAATGTTTTAACTCGTTACATATGTGTGATGTATATGTTAAAGGTAGTTACTGTGGTCCATATTTTTCTAGCATGCAACAAAAAATGCACAAACAAAAGAAATTATAGATTAGTTATTCTCTGATCCAATGTTTTGATTATGCATTTTTTAATTGAGAGATAGTAGTGATAATTAATATTGTTATAATTTGGCCATCAACCTTTCCTTTTCCCTATGATGTAATTTGTTATTGGCAACAATTTCTTAAACTAGGCAATAGGTTCAAAAACAATCCGGAAAACAATGAGTTTCTTGGTAAGATAAATGAATTATTCGTAAAGTAATTTATGAAATGTATATTGTATAAATTTTCTAAATTTTTATTTTTAATTAATGGAAAAAATCCTTTTATTTCATTTTTCTCTTCTAAAAGATCTAAGGAGAAATGCAATTATAATAGATTCCATTTGGGCATGTCCCAGTTCTGCGAACCATTGATTGTAGTTGTTTCATAGAAATGAGTTGACATGATATAGCAATAAGCAGAAAATTTTGGGAATGTAAAAAGACAAACCTTTAGAACACTGAAATAAACTAGATCAAGAAAAGTGATACCAAATAACTAACAGGCATTTGCAGTGTGCTTTATCTTCGCCATAATTGGTAAAAGATGCATCTGAATATAGCCTCAAAACAGTGGTTCAAGGTCTTCTGCCAGATTTTCAAGAGACAATCCAGCTTGCTTTTTATATACTAGTTGCAGATATTGTTTAAAAGTCATACTTCATTCAGCAAAAAAATGTTGCCTAGTAATGATAGTTGAAACATATATTCAGGCTTCGAAAAAATGAAATATTTGTTTTTACCATCTTGAATAGAGAAACCATAGTTGAAATTTAGCCCGTGAGAAAGTTCCAACCGTGACAGTAACCATTATACAACTTATAAGAGAGTACATGTTAATCTCTGGAGTTCAATTCAGTTCGGTTAAAAAGTATAATTCATGACAAAAGATGAACGAACATAAAGTCTATTTATCTTGGTGACAACAATAACAATTGCATGACCAAATTCTAGAGCCTATATGAGAGATATATAACATTGACCCCATAACGAGTCGAACTACAAAACCCAAAAACAACAAGTTTATGAATACCGAGCAACATTTCATGTATGAATACAGAGTAAAAGTAACTCATGCAAATCATAATCCATTAAGAGATGAGAACTAGGATAAATTTGGAAAGACGTGGAGTGGTGGTGGAAAGTTCTTAGTGTTGCTTGTGTGGGAAGGAGGAAGAGTTTTACCGTCATTTGTTTTTTGATTGCTCTTTTGCCTGACGGGTTTGGAGTTTGTGCTTTAAGTGGCTGAGAGTGTTGTTTGTGTCTCACAGAGATCCTTCGTCAAACTAAATTCAGTTCAGGATGAGCTCGTCTTCTGAGTCGTTTAATGACGTGAGGAGAACTATCTGGGTAGGGATGGTGGGGGAAATTTGGAATCATAGGAACAATATCATTTTCAACAGGGGTGTGGCTGATGCGTCCGAAGTGTGTGCTTTGATGCAAGTAAAGGTCTGGACTTGGGTTTCTACAAAATCGCGTTATGCTCCGTTTTCCTTTTTCAGTTGGTTTCTGGTACCTTTGGAATGTATGAGTTTGGTCGCTTGAGGCGTTTCTTAGGCTACTAGTACGGTTAGCGCTTTGGTTTGTTTAGTCTGGTAGTTTTAGCTAGATGTTGGTTATTATTGCTTTCTTTGTATAAGGGTTGAACCACCCCTGAAGTGGTTCACATTTATTTATTTAATTGTTATTGCTAATAAAAAAAATGAGAACTATTTGAATGCTGTAATAATTGGTAATATAATTTAATTATCCACATGGAAGTTTTTAGATCTTTTGTGACAATATATATTATTAAAGTTGTACTCTTGAATTATTCTAGAACTTAATGAGATGGAATTCATAACTATAATTATTAACCCTTCACAAACGCTATTCAGACTAATTGCCATGAAAATAGAGTAGAATTTGTAACATATGATGAAGAGTACTTGAATTAACGTTATTGAACTTGTCTTGAAAACGAATAAAAGAGAGAGAGGTTAGAGAAAGAGTGTGACAAGAGATAAGATGGAAGGAGAGACATAATGCAAAATTGGTGTGTGAAAAAGGTTAATTTGATGTTACACTAGTTCTCTTATAAACTTATTCTGCCCTTGCTGTCATAACAAAGGATAATGTAGAAAGTCTCCATGATATGTTGATTCTTGATTTTAATGATCTCTAATGTCTCCTTTGGGTAAATTCAATGATCCCTTTTTGGTTAGTTGACTGAATTTGCCAAAAAAAATATGAAAGATGACTTCCACTCGTGATTTATGTTGCCTCTAAAATCAATATCTTCTATTGTTTTAACTTTAGCTAATTTTTTTAGATTGCATGGAATTTATTAGTTAAGCTCCTTGAACATCTAATCCTTCTTTCCCCTCAAAATATGAAACCATTCTCTACCTTCCAAATTCCTCCAAAACACTGAAAACCTTGTTGCAAGCTATCCTTGCTTTTTACCCACACCACACCCCAATAGCCCGTCAAATTCAAATAAATTCAATCCAACTTGCATATGTAAATCATACCCTTTCTTACTATATAATGAAAAAAAACATTTATAATAGCTTCATATAATGATTTTAATTCACTCATCATATTATGTTGATCATAGATTTAATCGACTTAAAAAATACACATTATAATAGTAATGTTTTTAGTAAGAATTAATTTTGATATTAGAAATGTTTTTTTTCTTAAATTGAAATTGTTTGATTATTAAATTTCACTTAAACAAATTTATATTTGAAAAATTAGAAAGATGAAATGAAATTAATAAATCACATTGAAATGAAATGTAAGGGTAGCCCAAGGCCCAAATTTTCTTGTCCATTGATAGGTTTCTCATATGTTTTCTTGGTTAAGTGATTCTTTCTGATATATACTGTTCTACCATTCAAGGTATCTGTGTAGGCTCCTACAAATGAAAAAAGCCTCACCTTGGTGTCAAATTCATACATGCAAGTGTTAAGCATGCAATTAATGGTTTTGTAAATCATATAAGCTAAGCAATAAACTACTTGTCTTTTGTGACATGATTTGAAAATTAACAAGTGATTAGATGGATTTGTGGGGAGCAGAGTTTGGTAAACCATAATCTCATAATTTGGAAAATATATATAAAAGAATACTAATGCAGGTGAGGACCTGGCACGGTTAGGTAGGTAAGGTGAGCATTTGCTAGCGATGGAAGCAACTGATTCAAAGAAGCAATATAGTAATGTACAAAACACAAAAGTGCTTATTAACCACCACAATCAAATAAGCGTGTCACCACTCATCATGTTCATTCAAACACTCCAATTGGTTGTTTTTTGCTCTGCATGACATTACAAATTGTAATGACTATCCATTTTTTATTAACTGATAAAACCTAACCATACCTTTTCTGCTTATTCATTATCAATTACTTGCTAAAGACTTGAATTAATTTAAGTAAATGAAAATCTAAACAGCAATTTATATTTTTACTATATGCTTTTGTTGTTGATAAAATTTGTTGGCTTTTATTGAGTCAAAAGAAAATAAGGTAGCTGGGTTAGGATTGAAGATAGGTATCAGTCAAAAGATTAATTAAGCTAATTTTGAAATAACTAGCCTACACAGAAAATAAGTGATAGAAATGGATATATATGAACTTTCTTTTTCTTTATTCAGACAGTATTACAACTTTTGCTTGGGAAAGAGAATAAAAGATACACAACACGAGTCACATAAATTGTTTGTCAAGTTAGTGTTGATATTATTGGATAATATATTAGATATTTTGTGCAAAAGAATATGGATTAGGTATACTTACGAAGTATTTAGTGATCAAGAGGAAGAAAAGGAAGGCAAATCCTAACACAGAACTTTTCCACCTTCTGCAATAAATAAATAAAAAAGGAAACAAACTTACATTTAATTTGAGTTGGGTCAAAAAATAATTGCGTGAAAGAAATATAAATGACCTTTTGACATGCAGTAGGTAAGGTAGTCATGGAGTGTGAAAGAGTATCATTAATGTGATTGATTAATTAAGATTGTACCTAAACAAACCCAAAGCAGCCTAAAAGATTCCAACTAATAATGCAGCGGTGAAGGCAAAGTGTAAGTAAAGTTTGGGGTCTTATTTAGTTTTGTTCTAATTCTACAGATGGAGGATCCATTTTTAGTTTTGGGTGAATGATAAATTTTATCTGCAAAATATTAATGTTAAAATGCTTTCTCACTTACTATTATTCTTAATGAATGGTAAATTTTTCATCGATTCTAAATCTGTTTGTCTATAGATTTGAATCTTATCTGGTTTCACTGATGCTATATCATTCAATTAATGTGCCTTTCGATTTGCATTACCACCGGAACAGTTCCAAATCTGATTGTTTTTTCAAGCACTCAATGATACATACATCATCACAGTTTTTTAAGTATCTAACATTCTCCACTTTTAAAACTGTTTGGTTTAATATATTTTAATATACTGAACTCATATTTTAGTGGTTCAAATATTCTTTCTTGTTAGTTTTAGTAGTTATAATTTCTTTTCCAATTGTCTATGTTATAATGTTACAAATTAGGAAAAATAAAATTAGTAGTTGATGCACGAACACATATATAAGCATATCTTGTTATATATGTTTGTTAACTTAGGAAGCTCACACAGTGTCTCTTTGGCACCACAAATATCACGTGATGGAGGTTTGTCTTAAAACTTGGTTGATTTTTTTGTCAATTGTTTTATCAACAGAACATGGATCAATTTCCATCAAATTGTGGATGGAGGTATGATGGGTGTCATAGAAGAAGAGGTGCTTTGAAAGAGTGTTTTATATTAAGAGTTGAATAGTTTATAACCAAAGCTTGCCAACAAGATTGTTATGACAATGATGGGGAATACTATGTTCGAGTAGTAAGTGTGATTGTAGAAGAATTTTTGGAGGAAAGAGTTGTTAAGGTTCACCTCTACAAACATGGTTTTAAACCTAATTATTAGATTTGGATTAATCATGGTGAACAAATGTCAGAAGGTGCTTTCGATAAGGATAGTGGTTTGGGAATGATGATGGTTTGGATAATGCTTATATTTTATAATTTGGATTGATGATTCTTGATGTTTGCAGAGGAAGATCACATGGAAGGATGAGGACGAGGAAAAAGTTAAGAAAAATTTCCATTTGAAAGCTTCTTATACCCTTTCCCAGATGTTTAAAATGACTCGCCAAGAAGGTAACGACCGGAATAGATTGGAAATAGTGTTTGAAACAGTCTCCTGGAAAAGTGGAACATGCCTCTGTATCGATCAAAATGTGATACAACTATTCTCGGTTGCAATCCTTTCATGATCTTATGATTCAATATCTACTACCTGAAGTAGTAGCGATTGCACAACATATTTCAGCAACCAAATACTTAGCAATCAAATACTCAACAACCAAATACTCAACAAAATCATATGCAAAATAATGATCAACTGCAACATGACAATAATCATGATGAGCAACACAATTCACCTGCTCAAGATTATAAAATTTATTAGTTTCTTTAAAAACTTTGTAATGAATTGAATTTCTTTTTATTAGATGTTTTCTTTGGTTAGAATGAAACACATTTAGATATTTTGAACATTTGAAAATAGTATTTTATCATGCTTTTCAATATATGGTCAGGTATGAATGTTGATTAATATATGTCTTTGAATGCTTTTGAGTATATCTAGGTCTGGAAAAAAAGGTTTTCAATACTTTTAGATATGCAAAAAAGAAACAAAATTACACTTACATACGAATTTTTCTCGTATGTAATTACATACGGATTCTGAATTCGTATGTAACATTACTTACGGCATTTTTACATACAAATTTTTTCCGTATGTAATCCATATAAAACTATGTTTTTCATATGATATAATGTCTTACATACGGATTGGTGTTGTATGTAATACCAAATTTTCTTGTAGTGAGTTACGATGGAGGAAAGAGACAATGGAAGTGACTGAAATCCTGGGACAATCACTTACATACATGGTAATGATGAACACAATGACAGAAAGGAATCAACGAAGTAACTCGCTCCTTCAAATGTTTCATTTCACTTATGTATCTTTTCAAGGAAAGATGGATCAATATCCATTTGATGTATCATCTCCCTTCACTGCATAGTGTTGTTTACTCTAAGTTTCTTGAAGAAGGAGTAGAATGTTTCCAAATTTTGGACATATATGATACACGAATGCAATATGAGTATAGGATATATGATAAAGTAAATATATATATATATATATATATTATATAGAAATGAAAAATTAAATTTAAACAATGTTAAATATAAAATAGAAATTGTAAATCATTACTATAGTCTAGAAATAGAAATAGGCAGAATATTAATTTTATCCTTTTTCTTAACATCATGTGTAAATAAGACAACTTCTAAATCTTATTCATCAAGACAAAATAGTCATCTTTAGGTTTTCAACATCATCAAAGTCATCTCATGCATCTCCACTGAATTCTTATATCTTAGTACTCTCCTGATTATTTCTTTTTCACTTTTCCTAATAAAAAGTTGTAAATTAATATGCACATAAACTAAGTTATCTACTCTTGTAGGATTCAATTTTTTTTCTTTTTAATGAGTGAATGAAAATATACTCCAATTTATTTAACAAAAAAAAAAGTACATTAAGCTTCAATGTTAGCTTGAAGAAGGGGAGTACAAGAACCATGCATCACCTACTTAGGATTCAATGTCCACTTATCTTCAATTGAGTAAACTAATTTAGACAGACACAACTAGCAACAATGATCTTCATACATTCCACTTGGATTTGGATACATCAAAACATCTTGTTCAACAATTTTCACTACACCTTTACCCACAATCACACATGACTTATCATTACCAAGGTAAAATTTATCAACAGGTCCGGGGACATGCTTCTCAAAGAATTCTATTTATGAAGTGACATGAAAGGATGTTGTAGGCTCTAACATCCAAGAATTTTCCATGTTCTCTAAGGAACAAATCAGTGCATGCTCACTAACATAGAAGCAAAATTTTCCTCTACCTTCACCTCTTGATTCTTTGGTGCACTACTGCACTCATTTTTATAATGTCCATTCTTTCCACAATTCCAACACTCAATTGTCTTTGAGTTATGAAAATTATGATGATTCTTGAACCTGGCCCTCCTATCCTTGTGTTTAGCACATCCACTTCCTCTGGTTAAGTTTCTTCCTGTTGACTCTATATGTAAAACTGAAGAGGTTGAAGATTCACCTTATTCTCTATATCAAATCTCTTCACTAAGAACCAAATAAAAAACATCGTTGAATTTTAACTTGTAATTTCCCAATGAACTACTTATACATGTGACAGTAGCGTTCCAACTTTCTGATAAAAAAGATAAAAGTGTCAATGCTCATACTTTTTCATCGAATTTGATTCCAACTAAACTCAATATAACTCAATTGGGTTGTGATTATATTGAGTTTATTGAGATGTTGAGCTATTAATGTACCTTTTGTCATTTGCAAATTAAATAACCATCTCATCAAATAAACTTTTTTCATACATATTACAAAGAGTTTTCATAAGACCCATCGTGGTTTTTTCTTTTACAATATTGAATAACATTGTGCGATAACGTCAAACGAATAATTTTGAGCATTTTCCGTCATTGTGAGATACCCTCTGGTTTGTTTTATGAGAGGTTGATTCAACTTTTTTAATGCAAATAATTTTCGATTTAGATCTTCCAAAAGTTAAAGTCCACGTGATCGAACTTTTCAATTTTCACATTTTCTTCCTTTGCAACCATTGCTCCTACTCAAATTTGATTTACTTTATATCATTTATAATAATAAACAGTAGAAACAATTTGAGTCTGATACTAGTTATTAGGAAATAACACACATTTTTTATAATCAAATTTATAAAAAAAATGTGGAATAATCAAACACAACCCACAACCCAAAATATTATAAACGGGCGTTTACAAAATACTCTCCTCACAACCCAAAAAAATAAAATATTATTTCTCTCTTTATTCTTGTTGTTGTAGATTTTTTCATGATGATATGTATACATAATTTAGTATATAATCCTTACAATTTTTTCCTTGTATTTATACAATCATTTTATTTTGATAGGTTTTTTTTTTCAATAAATATGTTCTTCCGTGCATTTTGCTTACTTTTTATGACCAGGTTAACATTAAAAATATTTCTAAAGCTGTTATTGTATCTCTTCAAACCTTCCTAGTCTATTATATTCTCTCAATTTAAAAAAAAATGGAAAATATATTCTTAAAAATTGTAACTATCTTTGTGCATTTTAAAAAGTTGTTTTTTTTTAGTATAATGTATTTTAAAGTTATTATGTGTAACTGATTATCTATTTTGATTTTAAAGTTCTTATGTATATGGTGCATTTTAAATTCGTTTTGTGTTGTGAAATTTAAAGTTGTTATGTTAATTATCTGTTTAAAAATTTTAATTTGTTCTTCTTATTGTTCATTTTAAAGTTCATGTGTTTTGTCTGATATTTGTATATTTGCAAATTAGGACTCACAACATGTTTTGGCTAGAGCTGGATAGCATAGTTCAACCCTTTTTTTTTTAGTTAAAAGACTAAACAAATCAAACAACTCATTTTATCCCTTCTAACATATATAAAGATGAATGTCAGTCGGCTTTCCTTAAGGACAGAGGGATTCTAGATAGTGTTCTAATGGCTAATGAGGTGATAGAGGACCTAATGAGGGGTGGGAGGAGTGGGTTATGCTTTAAAGTGGATTGAAAAAGCATACGACTCAGTCTGATGGGTGTTCCTCTATGATATGTTACATATCTATGATATGTTACATAGGATGGGGTTTCACAATAAGTGGATTAAGTGGATTCAAGGATGCTTGGAAAGTGCTACTGTGTCTGTTCTTGTCAATGGGAGCCCTACAGAGGAATTCAAACCGTCAAGAGGGTTGAGACAGGGTGATCCCTTAGCCCCCTTCCTATTTATAGTGGTTGTCGAAGGTCTCGTCGTGCTAGTAAGACAAGTCGTGAAGTCCAACCTCCTATCAGGAATCAAATTTGGAAGAAAGGAGGTTGAACTGAGTATCCTACAGTTTGCAGATGATAGCTTGTTCTTATGCGAGGATACCTATAACAATGTGCTGACTCTGAAAGCTATCCTAAGGGGTTTTGAATTAGCCTCAGGATTAAAGATCAACTTTCATAAGTCAAAGCTAGTAGGCATAAATGTCCCTAGGAACAATGTTGTTTGTTATACAAAGACCTTGAACTGCGCACAGATGGGTATCCCGTTTACCTACTTGGGTTTGGAAGTGGGGGGGAACCCAAGGAAGAAAATTTTCTGGGAGCCGGTGTTGAACAAGCTTAAATCTAGACTAAACGTGTGGAAAGGGAGATTCTTATCTATGGCAGGAAGAATTTGTCTTATAAAATCTGTTATCACGGCTATACCACTTTATTATATGTCCTTGTTTAGAGCTCTGGAGGTGGTATGCAAAAGCATCATCAGTATTCAGAGGAGGTTTTTGTGGGGGTGGGGAAAGGAGAAAAGACCGATCTCTTGGATTAGCTGGAAAACTTTATGTAAATCGAGAGAGGAAGGAGGTTTGGGTCTCAGAGACATTCGAAAGTTCAATGTTGCGCTATTGGCAAAGTGGAAATGGCATTGTATTTCTAATGAGAAAGGGAGGTGGAAGGAGTGCTTGGAATCTAAGTATGGTTCGGAACTTGAGATCCCCCAAACATCTGCGAAGCTACAATCCTGGTGGTGGAGAGATTTATTGAGGGTATGTAAGGAGGGAAGAGGAGAAAGGTGGTTTCAAGAAGAAGTTGGATGGAAGCTAGGGAGCGGAGACAGAGTAAGGTTCTGGGAGGATATGTGGGTTGGAAACTCTACTCTCAAAACTATGTTCCCTAGATTATACTCTTTGTCGTTAAACCAAGGTCAAAAGGTGGAAGAGGTAGGTGTGTGGGAAGATTCGGCGTGGCAATGGACCTTAAGGTGGAGGCGTGCTAGATTTGAGTGGGAAATACCGATGGAAATAGAGCTTGGTAGGCACATCTCCAGTGCCAATGCACTTAAGGAAGAGATGGACACCCAGGTGTGGAGAGGTGATGAATCATGGTGCTTTTCGGTGTTCTCTGCTTACGAATGCTTAGCTAAGTATGAAAGGAGCCCCAATATTGATGTGTTCAAGCACCTATGGAAGATTAAGGCGTTCCCAAATGTGGTGCTAACAGCGTGGAGGGTATTCTTGGGTAGAATGCCAACAAGATAGTGTTTGAGTAGGAGAGGTGTACTACGGTGTGCGCTTTATGTCAATCTAAGGAAGAGTCTTGCCAACACCTTTTCTTGGAATGCACACATGCATTGCGTGTTTGGTCCTTGTGCTTCAAATGGATTGGAATTCTCTTCGTCCAACATAAAGACCTTATATCTCACTTTGAGAGCTTTCACCTGGCGCATAGTAGTAATAAACAGAACCTGGTATGGAAAGGGGTATGGGCAGCTATAGTCCGGTGTTTATGGGAGCATAGAAACTCAGTTGTATTCAAGCAAGGAGTTGCAGACGCAGAAGAAGTGTTTCAAAAGGCCCATCTTAAATCATGGTTATGGATGAAACATAGGGCACATAACTTTAATTATGGCTTTGCAGAGTGGATTCTGAATCCAATGCCTTGCATTAGTAGCTATAAGTAAGCGGCAGTAAGTGAAATCAAGATGCCTTGAACGAGCAGGAAGGGGGGCAGTGTTGCTATGTCCTGGAGGAGGTAGGTAGTGAGAAGTGGGGTGACTGGGGGGTGTAGCAGATCTGATGTAGTATATGTGACGCACAAAGATACTCTGGAGGTAGCAGCCCATCAGCCTTGCTAATAGTAGTAGGTTATATGTAAAGCTTTATAAGGGCCTTAAGCGGCAGTTGGAGTTAAACCATGTAGTCTGTAATTCTGAAGTGGCTGGTGTACGTTGTTGATGACCCACTTATCACATTGAGGTGATGGTTGTGTTGGTTCACTGGTCTTGGTTGGAGTTGTTGGCTGACTTGGTGGTTGCTGGTGTTGTTGGCTTGTTGTTCTGCTGGTGCTGACAGTACTGATGTGTTGGTTGTGCTGGAGCTGATGGCTAGTTTGTTGGTCCGCTGGTTACCTTGTGTGTTGAGAGGCTGGGTGGAAGAAAGTGATGTTCACAGCTTTTTTATGGGCCCTCATACCTGGGTTGTTTTTATAGTGGATAGTTGGCCTAAGCACGACCGTGGTTGAAGCTTTGTGTGAACCTATAGATGGGATGGGAAATGGTTGTTGGATGTTGACTTCTATTAAGGAAATAATAATTATCAAATTATATGCAATTATTGTATGCAATATTGTACGATATTGTACCCAATTATATGCAATTAATTTAATAATGATAGAATCTCATGATTAGTATCCTACTTAATTAGATTGTAATTTGGAGAGAGAAACTCCCTATATATTTCCTATAAATGAAGTGATGTAATTATACACATAAGAGAATAAGAAACATTTATTCTTCTTACCATTTTTTATCATTTTCTTATATGGTATTAGAGCACCGATCTTGGTGCCCTGACAACCTCTCCATTTTTATCTCCTAAATAAAAGATCATGTATGGCAAAGAAGGCATCAGGAACGAGTCCTGTAGAAAACTCGTACAAGACTTCAGTGCCGAGCAAATTCAGCAATTGGCAAAGGCTATTTACTCGCTCAACAATAACGGTAAAAGTGACATGTTTGTTAGCTCTGCAGGTCTGCTTGCCCATAACTCCTCTTCTAATTCTGCTTTTACGAAACCATGGATTTTGGATAGCGGAGCAGCGGATCACATCGCATCTGATTCACAACTTTTCACACACACTTCATCATCATTTATTTCAAATGTTAATCTGCCCACAGGTTCAACTGTGCCCATCTCATCTACGGGCACAATTAAATTCAATGACAAAATCACTCTTAAGGATGTTCTTTGTGTTCCTTCTTTTAATTTAAATCCCATGTCCGTTAGTAAGATAACCAGTTTAGTAAATTGTTGTGTCGTTTTTACTCCACATGGTTGCGTTTTACAGAACTTGGCTACGGGGAGGATGATTGGCTCAGGTAAACAACACGCAGGCTTATACTACATGTCCCCTCTTCAAAACCAAGCCCACACATCTCAAATATCGACCGACCCTGATTTATGGCACAAGCGCCTCGGACATCCTTCTCAGGCGTGTCTACAACTTGTATCTTCCTTACTATCTATCCTTATCAGTAAAAATCTCATTCTCATTCATAATAATTGTAGTATTTGTCCCAAAGCTAAACAGACAAGGCTATCCTTTCCTTTAAGCACAATAAAATCTCATTCTCCATTTAATCTATTGCATTGTGACATTTGGGGTATTCATAAAACCCCAACTCATTTTGGAAAACGTTTTTTTCTCACTATAGTCGATGACTATACTAGATGTATTTGGCTATTTCTTATGAATCACAAATCTGAAACCCAACATCTCTTAGAGTCATCCATTACATTTGCACAAAATCAATTTCAGGCATCTATTAAAACCATCCGCGTTGACAACGAACTGGAATTTATTTCAATGTATGATTTTTTTTCTCAAAAAAGGTATTGAATATCAACGCACTTGCATCTACACTCCTCAACAAAACAGAGTAGTAGAACGCAAACATAGACACATTTTAAACACAGCATGAGCCCTCCTATTTCAGTCCAATTTACCATTAGAATTTTGGGGAGAATGCGTTTTAACCGCCACATATATCATTAATCGTTTGTCATCACCTTTACTAAAAAATAAATCACCTTTTGAGCTACTATATAATCAACCACCTTCACTTTCTCACCTAAAAACTTTTGGTTGCCTCTGTTACACAACTGTTGTTTCACCTAAGCAAAAATTTGATCTGCGCGCCCGAAAATGCATCTTCATTGGTTATCCTCACATTAAAAAAGCATACAAATTATTTGATATAGATGCAGACACTTTTTTTACAAGTCAGGATGTCATCTCCATTACAAGGTATTTTGCCCACTATTGACATTGACTTACCCACTCCTGTCCAACATTCATTCGATCAACATTCTTCTCTTACTCATCACAATGCACCTGAACCTCCATCAAACCAACATTCTTCTCCTACTCGTCACAATACACCTGAGCCTCCATCAAACCAACTTTCTTCTCCTACTCATCATAATACACCTGAACCTCCAGTAGACCAACCTTCTTCTCCCATGCCAAGAAGTCTAGCACCCATTACCAAACCTTCTCCAACCGACCTTCCTGTTCGACGATCCAGTCGCACATCAACCCTACCTTCCTGGCTTCAAGACTACGTAACGGGATCCTAAGCCAATCATTCGACCACTGCCCAAGACCGGCCGAATGGAACCAGGTATCCTATGCATCATTTTCTTTCTAATTCACGATTTTCTTCTACACATAGTGCATATCTTGCTAACATCACAGCCACCAAAGAACCTCACACTTATGCTCAAGCTATCCTTGATCCAAATTGGCAAAAAGCAATGGACGAAGAGTTTTCCGCCTTGCAGCTAAATCAAACGTGGACCTTGACACTATTACCCGCTGGGCAGAAACCCATCGGATGCAAATGGGTCTATAAAATAAAGTACAACTCAGATGGTAGCGTCGACAGATATAAGGCGCGCCTTGTCGCAAAGGGGTACACTCAGATTGAAGGTGTCGACTATTCTGAAACTTTTTCACCAACAGCAAAATTAACAACTTTGAGGTGTCTCCCCACCATTGCAGTAGCCAGAAATTGGTTTACTCACCATCTAGATGTGCAAAATGCCTTCTTACATGGCACATTGCATGAAATTATTTACATGGACTTGCCACCCGGGCATCATCGACAGGGGGAGAACATTGTATGTCGACTCAACAAATCCCTTTATGGTCTCAAACAAGCATCTCGAACATGGTTTTCAACATTTTCTCATGTGATTAAATTTGTAGGATTTCAACAGTCCAAAATAGATTACTCTCTATTCACAAGACAGAATAACTCATCATTTACTGCCCTTTTGATTTATGTGGATGATATTCTTTTGACAGGAAATGATTTGACAGAAATTCAGCGTGTTAAAGATTGTCTATTACAACAATTTCGCATTAAAGATCTTGGAGACCTAAAATATTTTCTAGGGATTGAATTTTCCCGTTCTAAAGCTGGTATTTACATGTCCCAAAGAAAATATGCGCTTGATATTTTGCAGGATACGGGACTCACAGGTGCTCTTCGAGACAAATTTCCAATGGAACAATACCTAAAACTCACACCAGACGATGGTGACTTATTAAAAGATCCAGTCAAATACAGGCGACTCGTGGGACGACTGATATACCTCATGGTTACTCGGCCTGACATAGCATTTTCGGTTCGGACCCTAAGTCAATATATACAGGATCCACGGAAACCTCATTGGGATGCCGCAATTCAAGTCCTAAAGTACATCAAAGGATCACCAGGACAAGGATTGTTATTGTAATCCGAAAACAATCTGACATTGACAGCTTATTGCAACTCAGACTGGGGAGGTTGTCAGACAACTCGGAGATCAGTATCTTGGTATTGCATTTTTTCTTGGTTCTTCTATTATCTCATAAAAGTAAAAAAAACAGACAAACTTATCAAGATCATCAGCGGAAGCAGAATACCGCGCGATGGTCAATACTTGTTTGGAGATAGTTTGGTTGCGATATCTGTTGCAGGATTTAAAAGTGTCATGTAACTTGCCAACTCAATTTTTCCGTGACAATCAAGCGGCATTACATATAGCAACAAACCCAGTATTTCATGAACGCCCCAAAACACATTGAGATAGATTGTCACATTGTGCGAGAAAAATTACAAGCTGGGATAATCAGTCCTTCATATGTACCGACACAGTATCAACTCGCAAATATTTTTTACGAAGGCACTGGGCAAGGAACGGTTTTTGACGCTACGACACAAGTTGGGGGTTCATGATCTTCACCTACCAACTTGAGGGGAGTATTAAGAAAATAATAATTATCAATATTGTACGATATTGTACCCAATTATATGCAATTAATTTAATAATGATAGAATCTCATTATTAGTATCCTACTTAATTAGATTGTAATTTGGGAAGAGAAACTCCCTATATATTTTCTTTATCATTTTCTTATAACTTCAGTGTGACGTTATTAAGTGCGCAAGTTATTAAGTGCGCAAGAAATCTCCTATGCTTGGATGAATGGGTGTGAAACGTATTCTCAAACATGAAGCTGATGTTCCCCTCATTGAGCTAGGTTGTATCATTGGTATTAATCTGTGGTTTCCGTAACCTTGGTTGAGGGGAACCAAGCACTTTAGTTGAATACAGAAGGTGGTTAACCAATGGATAGTAGGCTGCAATTAATGATCAAAGTCTGTCATACTAGCTCTCGAGCAAGAAGTAAAATCATCATCTATCATAGGAGGTTTGTGCCTTTATGTCTCTGCTGGAAGCCGTGGATGGTCCATGGAAGGCAAGGCTTTTGATGTGCTGGAGGAACTGAATATTTGCTTTTTGGAAGTAGTATTAAGTAGAGAATAAGAAAAATGGGCTTGAATCTGAGGTAGATCATGAAGGATAAGTTAAAGGGCCTTCATTGTTGCTGTTGAATGGTGCCTAGGAGATGGTTTCGTTTTTTTTAGGTGCTTTATGGTGCTGCTAGGGGGAGTCTTATTGCAGTTTTGCTACAGCTGGTTTGTACTGGTTTTGGGTGTTTTTAGACCAGCTTGCTTTCCTTGAGAGAAACTTCATCAACGAAGGAATTGGAACTGGAGCAGTACCAAGAATTCACAATGCAGATTCCTTATTCAAGCGTGTGTTGGCTGTAGATGCGATTCCTGATTCCAGAATTATTGGGTGTTCAATAGAGGTTGCAGCTGCGATGTTTTTGAAGGCAATAAGTTGGAGCTGAGGCTTTGGTAATTGGGTGTTCAATAGATGACTAGTTTTTAGATGCATACGGTGCAGCTTTCTGGCTTTAGTAGTAGTAGTAACTCTTAGTTTACGATCCAAATTGTATGTCTATACGTGAGCTCAAGTTTTTTATCTTTTTGTTTGTATTTGCGTTGAGTTTTGTTTAAGGGTGTTGAGTTTTGTTTAAGGGTTGGAACATATATAAAAGATATGAAGCACATATATAAAGATGAAGTTAATAATTAATTTATCCTCTTAAATATTTTACTTTCTTCATCCACCTAAATCTATTTCAAACAAAACAAAAGGAAAGCATTGAATATCATATGAAATATGTAAATTATATTTTATTGACTTAAATAGTAATAACTAGAATTAGTTATTATATAAGTTTCTTAGGATTCAATCTTTTCATTAAACAAACTTATCTTTTATATTGGATACACTTAATTTAATAGGAGATAATCACAAATGTACAAATGTCTCTAACTCACAAAAATAACAAATCCACACAAACTGTGATTTATGCTTACCAAATTGTTCGTTATTAGAAAGGATAAAACATAATTTTAAGATGAGAAAAAAAAATTAGGTACTAACTGTATAAGCTAGTATGATATTATAATTCAATCACGTATGGTAAATTTGTTAACTTAACTATTTAAAAAATATATTTGTGATGAATTGCAATAATTATTTTAAACTATTTTACAGTGTTCATATATAACTATTAAACTCTTTTTAGATTGTTGTTATCTAACATTACTAAACGCACCAATGAACAAAACTTTGGAAGGTTGTTTGCAAGGCTTGGATGAGAATGAAGTCAATTTGATTTCACTAGTTGGACATGTTACTAAATGGTTTTTTTATTTGTTTTACCCCACAATTTCTAATTGTACCCTCATTTTTAAAATTATCATGTTGCCTTTAGTAAAAGTGACTTCTGTATTTTTTATTGTGGATTTTTTTTCTTGAAACAAGCTTTCCAGAATATGGTTTTCAAAACAAAATTTTTAGAATAAAATTTTCAGGGCAAATTTTCTCAATCATGAAATACATTCTACAAAGAATTTTCCAAAACAACATTTTTAGGATAAATGTTTTGGAACATATATGATACCTTCTGAAAATATTTTTCTAGAATTTATTTTTCATAACAAGTTTTTGTAACACATAAAATATATTTTAGAATGAGTTTTTCATAATAAACTTTTCAAAATATACACGATAGTGTTTAGAACAGTCTTTTTCTAAAATGAGATCTCTCTTCTTTTTCTTCCACTCAAAGAATGCAATGGAGAATGAAGGTGCAAATAGCAATTACCCATCGGTAATGGAGGCAAGTGCAGTGGAGGAAGGTATTTAAATCTTTTTTTGTCGTATTGGGGCTCAGTTAGTAATAATGGGGATGCAGTAAGTAAAAGCTTACTAAAATTCATTTCTGGCTAGACCAAAGTCCTGTAATGAGTTATCTTTTCGTTTCCTACTATTTTCACTCCCCTTTTTTGCTTAACGAACCTCATTTTAATTCATTTATTCACCATGACATATTTACCTTTATTTATCTTTCTTATGTCATATTTTAGAAAGTACTTTATAGAATGTTACAAAAATAAGTATGCACTAGAAATTACTTTTCGAAATGCTAAGATTCTTTTTTTTTTTTTTCAAAAAGTACACTCTGTGAAAAACATAAGAGTGTTGAACAGGTACTTTCTGAAAACACGCTCTTTACATTTTAAAAGGTACTTTCTAAAATAATATTTTCATTTTATGTTCTATAAATTAATTTCTCAGAATGTTCAAATAAAATAAAATGTATTCTAAAAGTATTTCCATAACCTTATGTTGCAAAATATACTCGAGAACGTAAAAGATAAAAAGTGTTGGAGAATTAATTTTTATAACACTTTTCTGATTTAGTAAAGTACTTTTTGAAACACAAATATAAAATAAGAAAGCTCTAAAACTACTTTTTGAAATATAAAAAGACTGTTATGAAAAATATTCACTTAAACATTTTTATCCCTTTTTACATTTAAGAACATACATTAACTTCATTGTATTAGGTGATATTTTTAACTGTTGAATAAAAAAATAAATTTTAGTTTTGTTGTTTAAAGAAATATGATGAGGATTTAGGTAAATGTTTTTGTTTTCTCAAAGTCTTTTTTTTATATATATTTATCCAAATCTCTTTCTTTTTAGATTGAGAAGTGTGGGAAGAGGGAAATTTTTTTTAATAATGATCCTAAGTCACGTGACTTTCTTTTCACTTACGAATATTTTTCAAAAACTTTCATATTCAGATACCTTTTGATGATTTTCACACGAGTGTGCTTCATGTGTTAAGCTTTGAGCTTACCCAAATTCATCCGAACATGTGAGGGTTCTAGATTCAATGTAAATACCTATATGTCAAGAAAACTTTGAGTTTTCTTTTCTAGCCACATTACCACTCAATTAGGAGAAGAGATTGATTGGTTTACCTTTAATGGGTTTTAATAATAACTCTCATATTATATTTCCTCTTACTATTACAATAATTTCAAGGAGAAACTTTTAATTTTTTTCAATAAAGTATGAAGGAAAACCATTTTTTTTAATAGAAGGGAACGAATCAACCTAGACCTCAATCTAAATGACGAAGATTTTGTTCCAAGATAACTCAAACTATTTCTTTCAAAAACTTTTATCACAAATGTTCTCACAAATATAAACTTGGAAATTGTATGAGTGGTTTTTCTAAAATAATGCAGACCCTTTTATAAAAATTTAACATAAACAATTTTTATTAAAAAGGTGCAATTAAGTAAAATCAAATTGTTAAAAAATCGAAACAATCTGTTGATTTCACTTAAACATGTAGTATGCATGAAAACTTATTTTTCTTAAAATGTACTCAAACTGAAAACATTTCTTATCTTACATATTAAAAAATGGTTTTCAGGATATGAAACATATTTTAGAAAAATATAAAACTTTTAAGTATTTTTCAATCAATTGATTTAAAAAATAATAGATTGAAAAATTGTAACTTTTTAGAAAACAATTTAAAGCCAACGTTTTAACCAGTTAAAAATTATTTGTTCTTGGATTCATCATCATTTCTTAAGAAAAAAGATAAATCAAGACACACAAAATAAAAACTAAACTATCTAGACACTTAAGGCAGCAAGTCTTCAACATGGCTTCATCAAACAACAAAGTTGGATCCTTGAGATGCCCAACACACCCTTGATTATATTTTTCTACATACAATTCATAGGATGGTTAAAAATATGATCTTGATTCATGATTTAAAGAGGATAACATACATGTTGTGTTATACAACTTCTATCATGTTTGGTATATGATCTTAGTAGACCATCTAGCCTCTTAGCTTCTACCGAGCCATGGACTGTCTAGTGAAATCATCTAGTGATTGTTTTATTTTGTAAAAAAAGCATGTTTCACATGTCTTTCTCTTTATTCTAGGGGTGTTTCATGTGTGTCAGTTATAACAATGTGTGCACTATAAATAGGATCTTCTACCTTCATTAGAAGCTAACTTTGAGTTGAAATTTAGTGAGATTTTGTTGAGAGAGAAACTGCTAAGTTGTAATCTTTGTGATATAGTGAAATTCTTTATGGATGTAGATTTAAGTTCGTTAATATTTCAATCAAAGCATGTTAACTTTCTGTGTGTAATTCTTCTTCTTCCTCAATTATTGTTTACCTTTTATTGTTTGTTATTGTAGTTCTCTATTAAAGGTTTTGTTTGTGTGGTAGACGCTCTATAGTAAATTTGGCTGAGGTAATTCCTCACAAACTAATTTGATTAACATGGATTCAAGTATCATGATATCTGTAAAGTATGGGTTTAAGAAATTCATTAGTCCGAACGATTTCAGATTATGAAAAATGAAGATGTGTGCTCTTCTAGTTCATCAAAGCATCATCAAAACTCTGGAAGGTGAATCTAAGCTTGGTGCATCTATGGTGGAGAAGGACAACAAAATGTTATTAGGGAAAGTTTATAGCGTACTTGTTCTTACCCTAGATGATAATGTGTTGAGGAAAGTCTCGGAGTAGAAGACCACAACAGAACTATGGTCAAATCTTGAGAGCTTGTATATAACAAGGTCCTTAATGAACCCTATGTATCTAAAGCAGGTGTTCTACTCATATAAAATGAGTAGTGAAAAAACAATTAAGAAATAGATGGATGAATTCAACAAGTTTATCCTTGATCTAGAAAATATTAATGTGCAAATTGATGATGAGGATCAATTGTGTTCATTGCCTAAAATGCACAATAACTTCAAGGAAACCTTGATATATAGAAGAAAGACTCTCTCTCTTGAAAAGGCTCAAGTTGCTCTAAGCTCAAGTGCGCTAAACGAGATGTTTGAAGTTAATGCATCTAGTGTTGGAGATGATCTTGTAGCAAGGGGTAGACCTCATACCAGTGATAATAGTGGTTATAGAAAGAGATCAAAGTTGAGGAAGAAGAATGGTGGGAATAGATCGTCTATTAGATCTTAGCATTACAATAAGAAAGGACGCAACAGAAGGCTTTGTCCAAAAAGGCAAAGGAAGGCTACCAACCTTGATAAACAGTTTGGGTTTAGCCAACAGACTTATGGACCATTTGTGTTTTGTGAAGCAACTCTTATAAGAGACAATTATGAATCATTTGAAGTCTTCATGGTGCCAAGCAGTACTGATGATTGTGATAATGGACTTTATATGCTCATTCCATAGGACACCTAATTGTTTATAGTACCAAGAGTTTACAAAATTTGAAGGAGGTTCAGTTCTCCTTGGTGACTAAGTCTTGTAAGATAACTAAAGTTTGAACCATTAGGTTTCATCTACATGATGGAATTGATAGAGTGCTTGAGGAAGTTGGGTTTGTACCTAGCTTGAAATGCTACTTGATATCCCTTAGTGAGATTGAGAATAAGGGATATGTGTTTAAAGGTGAAAGGGGGATGTTAAAGTTGTTAAGGGGATTTATGGTAGTGACAAAGGGTATGAGAAAGAAAATTTGTGCACCTTGGAAGGTGTTGTAGTGTCTGATTGTGCCAAGAAAAAAGCTAAAGAATTTGTTTTAACATGGGACAACAGGGAATGAAAAGAACACCTAATTACATCCATGTTGACCTATTGATGGATTTGTGTCTTCTTCTTTGCAGTTTTTGAGTGGATTTGCGGAAGCTCCATGGTTTGATGGTGGAACAAGGTCCTCCTAGGAGTGGTGGTGATCTTGAAGGTGCATGATAGGTAGGATTTGAGAGTGGTGAGGCCAACTCTACTTGGAAGGTGACGGTTTAGGAAGATCAAAAGCCTAACCTAGAGGTTTTTGGGCAAAGAGTGATATTGGCACAATTTTGGCAGCAATTCACTCATGTATTAATCTTGTAAAAACAATAGCCAAGGTTGGCACATGTGTAAATGGCGCCTAAATTTAGCTCATGTGAAGGTAAGTTCTAGAATCCTTCCATGGATGAAATGGTCTAGAACTTATGCTCCATGATGTCTAGGTATGGGCCGACCTTAGTTTAATTAGGAAATTCTAATTAAACTTAGGTTTATCCTTCTAGGTACCACTTAGCATGTTTCAATGCAATTACAAAAAGAATTTAAACTATGCTACTTTGAAAAGAATTTAAAAACTATTCTACACTAGAGTTTATAACATGTAGAATGTGTCCTCTTGACCCCTCTTTGACCTTAACTCTAGTGATTGCCTCAATTTGATATTTGGTGGCCTTTCAAAGGGTTGGTGTTGGGGCCTCTTCCATCACCTATGGGAATCGTCTACAACTCCATGACACTTTAGTGCTAGATATCTCCTTCCAATATTAGATAATTACTTAAGGAAGTTATGGATATATCCTCATAAGACCAAGGATGAAGCCTTTGAGAATTTCAAGAGTTGAAAGCGTCTATTCAAGAACCAAACTGGTAAGACGGTCAAGCAGATCAGAACTGATAATGGTCTTGACATATGTACAAAAATGTTCAACAACTTCGGCAAAAAGAATGGTGTTGCAAGGCATCAAACAGTAGCAGGGACTTCTCAGCAAAATGACCTAGTTAAGAGGTTCAATAGGGCCATTCTTAAAAGAATGAGATGGATGTTGTTGAAGTTGGAAATGAAGACTGCTGAGGAAATTTGGTAAAGACATTTTCCCAGCCTTGGCAACTTGAGAATCTTTGGTTGTGCCATCTATTCTCACGTGAGGCAACGAAAAATGGATGGACATGGTGCTAAGTTCGTGGTTTAGGATATTCAAAAGGTGTGAAAGATATTATTTATGGTGTCTTAAGTCAGGATTCAAGAAGTGTATCATCAGTTGGGACGTCATCTTTAATGAAACTAAAATGGCTTGTAAGCCATGAGTTTCAAAATGTGAGTTTGGGAGTAGCCATGGTTGTGAAAAGGATAACATTAAGGTAGAGTTGGCAAAAAATAAGCATCTAAGTTCTTACATGATGATTCCCTAGACGATTTGGTAAATGACAGACAAGAAGCTTCTAATACAGATAAACGATATGATGATTACATACTTTATAAAGATAGAATAAGGAGAATGATAAAAGCTCTAGAGAGGTATGGATATATACAAAGCTTATTTCGTACTCCTTAGTAGCTGCTAGTTAAATGTTAGACAATGAACCATCTAGCGTATCCTCTACACTAGCGAGTAAGGAGAGGAATCAATGGTTAGACACCATGAATAAGGAGATGAAGTCACTTCATTTGAACAAAATGTGGACTCTTGTTTTAGGCTTGTGGATTTTAGGGTGGTTAGTTGTAAATGGATTTACAAATGTAAAAATGGTACTCCAAAAATTGGTTAATGAAAATTCAAGGCGAGATTGGTGGCTAGAGGCTTTACTTAGAGAGAAAGAGTTTATTATAATGATGTGTTTTCTGTTTTTAGTAAAACACAAATCCATTCAGATGTTGTTAGTCATGGTTGTTGAGCTTAACCTTGAGTCAGAATAGATGGACGTTAAGACTGCGTTCCTATATAGAGATTTAGAGGAGACCATCTATATGAAACAACTAGAAGGATTTAAGGTAAGAGACAAAGAAGATTATGTTTGTTAAATAAATCTTTGTGTGGTCTAAAACAATCTTCAAGGAAATGGAAGAAGATTTGATGAGTTCATTGCAAGTATTGGTTTTTGTTAGGTTTGATGGCTACAACAAGGGGGGGTGAATTGTTTTCAAACTATTTTCACAAATACTTTGCTTAGAATGAAGCTTTAACAAATAACACAGAAAAGCAGCTCAAAAAAACCAATTCAATAGTCAAACAGAAACTGGAATCAGAAATTCAATCGATTAAAGTTGCGTTTTAACCGGTTGTTTATGACAACAGAAATTACAAACAGTTTAATAAGAGATGAGATAGAGAGAATTACACACAAAGATTATACTGGTTCACTCAATCACAGAGCTACATCCAGTCCTCAGTCAAACCACTGAGTTTTCACTATGCAATCAATCACAGATTACACAAACACCACACACAAAGAGGTGACTTTGAATCCCACAAAGTCTTCTCACCCTCCTCGCACACAACAACCACCTCAAGCCAGAATCCCACTGACTTTACAGGATTTTACACAAATATACAGAATGTTATATGAATAGGATTAGAAAACACCTAGTAAAACACAATACACCAGCACCTTATTGATCAGTTCTTTGAAAGACAGCAAAGCACAAAGCAATCTTGCTAAAACTTGATGAAAAACCTTTTCACAAACAGTTTTGGTAATCACTCAAATCAATCTCAACTCAAAGTATCAAAAGTTTTTGTTTCATCAATCTCTTGTCTCTTTCATCATCTTTTAACGTTTGAAACAAAACCATATTTATAACAATTGAAATGCTAACGTTGGAGCAAATCAGTTTAAAACAGATTTTCAAAAAATTGTTACAAGCACATACATTTAATCGGTTAAAACAACGAATTAATCGGTTGAATGCTCTTGGCAGTTATAAAGCAGTTTTAAAACCTTCTTTGCCAGCTAAGTTACAAACAACCAATTATCTCGACATTTTAATCGGTTGTTTTTTCCTTTGCATGGAAAAACACTTTAATCTTTAAAACTGATTGAAATGAGCTTTGTCTGAGATTCAAAACTGATCTTACAAAGATTCTAAACCCCAAACCAAAACCTAAACCTAAAACATCACTTAGCTTCAGGCTTCACTTGGATTTGGCACATCAAAGCTTCCCATCTTCAACAGCTTTGAACATAACAAGTATGACAATTGCATCTACTTCAAGTTTGTAGCAAAAGGCGAGTTCATTGTATTGTTGTTGTATGTAGATGATATTTCAATAGCAAGTGTACCAACCAGGTCATCGGGTGTGATGACATGTCTAGCACGTGATTATGTGGGGCGTGCTCAGCGGAACACGTGGGCAAGAGAAAGATGGATGGTTCAGAGGTAAGCATAGTCGCCGGTTCATGGAACTGGCGTTCTGTAGTGAACATGGTCGGTTGTCGCCGGGTTTACCTATCATCGACGTGTTTGGCAATGGGAGATCAGGTGGTCTGACGCCGCCGCGAGGAGCACATCGCCGGATTTCCCAGTAAACTCAGTTGAAGCTACTGAAGGCTCAGAAGACTAAGTTCAAGCGTATAATTTCAGTAAGGTGATTGTTGTGCCAACATAGGGCGTGAAGGGCGTGTGGGTTGAAGGGAACATCTTGCCTATCAGCGACAGGATTCCCAGAGTGGACATTCGTTGATGGCAAGGTTTCCTCAGCCAGAACATGCATGGCGCGGCGATAAGGAGGGTGCCATTAGCGACAAGCGATATCACAGAGATGGTGCACTTTGCTGCACCCGATACTCGCCTTGTCGGGTGGTGTTCTAGATCTTGTCGCGTGCTAGCTTACTCCTTGAGTAGAGGACTTAGCCGCGCGACTGGTTACTACACAGAAATGACGCTCAAGTTGCCTCAACCTAGATGACGACACGTGTAGGGTTGGATGCTACCTGTTATTCCAACCCAGATGATGACACGTGTAAGGTTGGATGCAATAGAGAAATGACGCTCAAGCTATCCTATCTCAGATGATGACACGTGTAGGGCTGGGCGCTACCTGCTATCTCAGCCCAGATGACGACACGTGCAAGGCTGGATGCAAGCCACGCGTCCAAAAGCATAACGGCCTGGAGAGAGAAGAAACCTAGCTATAAAGGTAAACTTAACAGAATTTGCAGAGGTACGTTTTGGATTACGGCTCATTTTGCTAGGGTTGTGTGCCTTCAGTACGATTCTACAGAGCATATTTTCTCTGAGTTTTGGGTGTTCTTGTTACTGACTTGAGCGTCGGAGCGCCACCGGCCGCAGAGGCGCCACCTTGTGTTTTCAGGTTCTCAGAGAGATTTTCTGTGGTGCGAACTTGAGAGCCACGTGGAGTCAAGCTGGTGAGGAGGTTCGTGACGAGGCAACGCTCTTACGCTAGGTCAACCGGCAGGATCAGCAAGTAATAGAAGGTAAAAACTAAGTTGAACAACGAGTTTGAGATGAAGGACCTTGAAGCTGCTAGGAAGATTCTTAAGGATTGAGATCACTAGACCATGTGATTTGAAGTGTTTATACTTGTTTCAAAAGACCTATCTCAGAAAAATTCTTAACAAGTTTGGGATGAAAAACTTAAAACCTATATTCATACCTTATGTATCTCACTACAAGTTGAGAGATGAAAAATCTTCTAAGTCGATGGAGGAACAATGCTATATGGATGGTCTCCATATACTTGTATTTTTGGTTTTGTTATGTGCACAATGGTCTGCACACGCCTTGATATAGCTTATATCGTAAGCATTGTTACATGTCAAATCCTAGGCAAGCTTATTAGAAAGCTCTTAAGTGGATTCTTCATTACTTGAAAGGATCACTTGGAAGAGTATTGGTTTATGGTGGAGCCAGAAGATCTGCTAGAGATTCTTTCATAGAAGGATTTGTTTACTCAAATTTTGCTAGGCGTTTGGACACTAAAAAGTCTCTCATAGACTATGTTTTCACTGCTTATAATATTATCATCATTTGGAAGGCTAGTATGCATAAAGTAGTGACTTTGTCAACCATTGAAGTATAGTACATTGCCATGATAGAAGCTATGAGGGAAGTCTTGTGGTTGAAGGGTCTAGCCAATGACTTGAAGGTCTAAGACCAGATTGTAATAGTCTATTGTGATAGTAGCAATGCGATAAAATTGTCTAAGAACTAAGTCTACCATGAAATAACTCAACACATTGATGTTAAGTTGTATATTATAAGAGATGAGATTGCACGAAGATATGTAAAAGTCATGAAGGTCTCAATTGGTCATAATTCCTCTTATATGATTACAAATATTTTGCTAAGCAACAAACCCTTTCATTACTTGGATTTGATCTAATTGATTGGTGATGAAGCCTATAATGGGCTTAGTGGTAGATAAAAACTCTTGGTTAAAAGATTTTTTTTTAAACCATGATGGAGATTTGTGAAGAATGATTTAGTAAAAATCTTGTCTACAAGGTTCCTAGTAATACTATTACACAATCTAATGAGTTATACACTTCTATCATGTTTGGTAGATGGTCTCAGTAGACCGTCTAGTCTCTTAGCTTCAACTAAGTCATGGACTGTCTGGCAAAACTGTCTAGTGATTATTTTGTTATGCAAAGAAAAATATTATTCTTATGTCTTCCTCTTTTTTCACGTGTTAGTTAAATTATATTTTGCACTATAAATAGGACCGTGTATCTTTAGTAGAAGCTAACTTTGAGTTCAAACTGGATGAAAATTTATTGAAAGAGACATTGTTAAGTTGTAATCACTACAAGAAAAAAAGGTTTTAGTGGAGGTTATTTAGCGGAGGTTAACATAACCTTAGAAACACCAACTCCAGCATGGGACACCTGGACACGACTAGTGTCCTAAATAGGACATACTATGTGTCTGTTTAAGGATAGATTAAGCTGCTCAAAGCGTATTCTTCCAAAGCTCTTAATGTTTCAATCACTTGAATTTCTCAATCCATGGAAAATCAAGGTCCATGGACAAATGGACAAGTCACCTCCACTGTCTTATCTATGCTTTTGTTGTTTTCCTGTTGTTATTCTTGTCAAATCCTTGTTGTATATCTGCTGAAAGATATGTTTTGTTTAAAAAAATTGAACTGCTGGCATTATGGAGTATTCTTGTCAAAATTAGTTTAATTTATTTTCAAGCTGTAGATTTAATGTTCTTCTGTGTAAGATCTGATTTTATGTCTTGGCTTTCAGGTGCATCACACTTTTGCTACTGCCGGATCTGACGGTGCTTTTAATTTCTGGGACAAGGACAGTAAACAGAGGCTCAAGGTTCCTGCTTTGTTTAATACTCTATTCTTACTTGTCCTCTCATTCTTACAGTAAATTCATCTTTACTAATTTGATCAAAAACCTTATCACGGTTTTTAGATTGCTTACTGTTTCACTCCTTATATGCATTAAATAGAATGGCAGTGAGATAACTGTTATTTGGTTTGCATATCAGCCTTCCCCTGAATGTCTATCAACATGTTGCTGGCTTAAGCGGTTACTTGGCTGTTAAATATTTGAGCTTCTTTAGAGACATTAAAATGCATTTCTTATGAGTTTTTTTTACTAGATTTGGATATTTGCACCACTTCTACTGGCCTAATTTTAATGTGATATAACTATCATTCGTGATTGGCCTCTTCACTATCTAGACATAAAAAAGGCCTTCTAGCACAGTTAGTTGCAATAAGAGGTTTTACTAGGTCTGGTGACACATGCCTTGTCTACATCTTTCATTTCTCTTTGTATGAGCAGAAACAGTTTCCCTGTGCTTTGAGATTAATCATTTTATCCTCTCCCTCCATTCTCCATTTGGCCTATGCATTTATCTTGTTTATGCTAATGACATTGTCATTGCTGGAGATGACTCTGCGGTATCCACCACTAGCTCAAATCCCTCTGAAATATTTCTTAAGCATTGAGGTCGCTCAATCATGCTCTACCATTGCCATTTCTAAGTAGTCTATGAATATTTGTGGCCCTACATTCTTAAGAGAGTATCCTTTTCCTGAAATTTCTTACTGTTCTCTCTCTAAACCTTATCTCTTTCTATTAAACCCTTTTACCATTATTTAATTTTTAAAATGTTACTCATTTTTAATTATGGTAAGGGAAAGCTATTACAACAAACCAAAATAACAGGGATAAAAACAAAAAGAAAATGCAATAGTATAGAATAATACTACAATTAGAAGATACGTTACAATGAACCTTATCTCTCTAAACCTTATCTCTTTCTATTAAACCCTTTTACCATTATTTAATTATTAAAATGTTACTCAGTTTTAATTCTGGTAAGGGAAAGCTATTACAACAAACCAAAATAACAGGGATAAAAACAAAAAGAAAATGCAATAGTATAGAATAATACTACAATTAGAAGATACTAGTTCAAATGTTGCCAGTGGCCCCACTTTAAATTGCTTACGATTAGAATTCTACATATCTTGGGTTTAGCAATTAAAAAGTAAGAACAAGAAGATGCAAGACCGCTCCACTTGTTACCAAAATAAATCCTTCAAATAACATTTTCTTAACTAGTTGGAACTACGTAAAATTATGAATAGTACAATACGATACCGTTTTAGAAATAAAAAATATGTAAAATTTAAAAATCGTTATATAATAATCTAAAAATTGCAATAGAAAAGAAACAGAGAGGTTTGAGATGATTTTTGAATCTTTTATACTAGAGAATCTAGTATTCTTATGCATGAAAATAATGAATTCAATAGTTGTGGTCGGACTCTATTATAGATTTATGACCACATTTTCCACTTATTTTGTTATTTTCTTAATGTATCTGAAAAGTATAGTGATTAATTACTCTATCTTATTCACTCTTGCTGCATTTCACTTTATACACTTATTTCACTTCTATTCTTTTACGCATTCTAATACTCTTGTTGACACATGTGTTTTTTTTTTAACTTTCATGCTAGGTTTGCTTTATTTTTATCAAACAATTCCATTTAGATATGGATAAGTCTTGGATTAACATGCCTCGAAATACATGTCAGTACATGGATGGATTGAATAAATTTTTGGACTTTGCATTTGCTAATAAGAGCATTGAGGGTAAGATAATTTGCCCATGCCCGAAATGCAATCTTAAAAAATGGCAAACTCGAGAAGCAACACATGAGCACTTGATTCTTCATCCTTTTCCAAAAGGTTATACATTCTGGCTTCTACATGGCGAGACAAGTTTTGTACAAAATACGACTGAAACACCTCTAGTTTTCCAATCAAATGAGCATAAAGTTTCTGGTAATGATCCCATGCGTGTCATGGTTAATGACGCATTCAGAAATTTTTTCTATGATGATAACGTGGAGGATGATGAGGATATGCGTACTAGATCAAGCGAAATGATGCCTGATGAAATTGCTGAGTATCTGAAGTTTATGCATGATGGGCAACAAAGTTTGTATGAAGGATGTGGCAAGTATTCTAAACTTTCTTTCTTGCTCAAATTGTACCACATCAAATGTCTATGTAGAATGACTGACAAGGCAATGTCAATGATATTGGAGTTGTTAGCAGATGCCTTTGATTATGCTAAAATTCCATGTTCCTTCTATGAAGCTAAGAAAATCATTAATAAGCTTGGCCTTCATTACACCAAAATTGATGCTTGCCCAAATGATTGCATGTTGTACTATGGAGAAGACAAAGACAAAGAAGTTTGTAAGAAATGTAATGAATCTAGATGGAAAAGAAGAAAGAAGAACAAGACTATTGATGGTACTCTGAAAAAGCAAAAGAAAGTTTCTGCTAAAGTTTTAAGATATTTTCCATTGAAGCCACGCTTACAACGAATGTTTATGTCTTCTAAAATAGCCGAGCATATGCAATGGCATGCATCAGGAAGTACAAATGAAGGCATACTAAGGCATCCGAGGGATTCTGAAGCAGGGAAGAACTTTGATCTAATAAATCCTCAATTTGCTTCAGATGCTCGAAATGTTAGACTTGGTTTGGCAGCTGATGGATTCAATCCATTCGGTGATTTGAGTACAAGTCATAGTACTTGGCCTATTGTACTCATACCCTACAATCTTCCTCCTTGGATGTGTATGAAGCAAAGTTCATTCATTCTTTCCATGATCATTCCCGGTAAAAGAGCACAAGGAAATGATATTGATGTATATTTAAGGCCTTTAATTGAAGAATTAAAAGAGCTATGGAACAATGGACTTAAAACTTTTGATTCATATAGCAATGAAGTGTTTAATATGCATGCAGCTATATTGTGGACCATTAGTGATTTTCCTGGTCTTGGAACCTTATCTGGGTGGAATACACATACTGGGTTGGCTTGCCCTAGGTGTAATTTTGACACTACTCCTAAGAAGATTTAGGGTAAATTTTGTTTCATGAATCATCGACGTTGGTTAAATGCAAGACACAAATTCAGATTAGCCCGCATTCATTTTGATGGAAGTGTGGAAAATAGAAATCCTCCTTTGACAATATCAGGAACAGATGTCTTAAGACAAGTTGAGAATGTCAATATCATATTTGGGAAAGAACCAGAAGTTGAGGAACTAGGGAAACGACAACGCAGAGATCACCAAGCTATTGATGGCCCTCTACAATGGCGAAAAAAAAGTATATTTTTTGAACTTCCTTATTGGGTAAACAATTTATTGCACCATAATCTAGATGTTATGCACATTGAAAAAAATGTATGCGATAATGTGGTGTATACATTATTGAACCAAGGAAAAAAATCAAAAGATAACCTAAAGGCACGAAAGGACTTAAAAGATTGGGGTGTTAGACCTGATCTTTGGCCTGATGAAAATAATAAATATCTTCCTGCTATATATACATTGACAAAAGAAAATAAGCATACATTTCTGACAACACTAAAGAACATCACTGTTCCAGATGGCTACTCAAGTAACATTAGTAGATGTGTTGATGTCAAACAATGTAAGCTTGGAGGATTGAAAAGTCATGATTCACATGTTTTGATGGAGCAACTTCTACCTTTAGCAATGAGAAAGACACTCCCTAAGGAAGTGTGCTATGTTTTGATTGATTTGTGTTCATTTTTTAGAAACTTATGCAGTAAAGTTTTAAAAGTGGATGAACTTAACCAACTGCAAAATAGAGTTGTTCTCACATTATGTCACATGGAGATATTATTTCCTCCTGCATTTTTTACAGTCATGGTTCATTTGATTGTGCATTTGGTGGAAGATGCCAAGCTTGGAGGACCTGTCCAGTATAGATGGATGTATCCCATTGAGAGATATTTAGGAAAGTTGAAATCTTATGTGCGTAACAAGGCACAACCAGAAGGCTCAATAGCTGAAGGCTACATGGCTGAAGAGTCTTTAACCTTTTGTTCAAGATATTTAAATGAAATTGAGACTGTATTTAATCGAATAAGGCGTATTGATGATGAACCAGACACTATATCATCCAGTGCAAGCACTTTGTTTCCACCTGTTGGAAAACCAATTGGGTCTTTTACTTACTTCTCTTTATCAGCAAAGGAAAAGTTACAAGCACATCGTCATATATTGACTAATTGTGCCCAAGTTGACCCTTTCCTTCAGTAAGTACTTTGACTTTATAACTTATTATGATTCATCTGCAATTGAACACTAACCATGTAATTATTATTTATTTAATTTAGAGAGTTTAGAGACATTATACGAAGACAATTAAGAAGTCGTACACGGTCATCCTCTGTGATAGATAAGAGAGTTCATAGAGAATTTGCAGAATGGTTTTCTCGTCGTGTATGTATAATTTATATTGTTGACTTTTGATTATATTGAATATATAGAATTGTTTTGATCATGTTTTCCTCTTTTTTAGATAAGAAATGAGTTGAATGGACCTCACTCAGATGATTTAAAGTTCTTAGCTATGGGGCCAATTGATTGTGCAAAACGTTACAATGCTTACAATGTAAATGGCTTCAAGTTTCGTACATTGGAGAGAGATGAAGGACTTAAAACACAAAACAGTGGGATATTTGGTACTTTTGGGACAAGGAGTTATGCAAGTAGCATCGACAATCAAATGCAATTTGGGGGTGTGCCTTATTATGGAAAATTGGTAGACATAATTGAGATAAACTATAATGGTCGATTTTCTGTTACTTTGTTCAAATGTATGTGGGCTAATACAACTACTTCTAGAGGGATTATGACAGATGATCTTGGATTTACACTAGTAAACTTTACACGTTTGATACACATTGGTGATAATGATGATGATGAACCATACATCCAAGCTAAAGAAGCACAAATGGTTTATTATGCAGTGGATGAATTAGCTAAAGATTGGAGCATTCCTGTGCATCTAAAGCCACGAGACTTATATGACATGGGAGAAGATAATGATGTCACTTTTCATGAATGTGAAGCATTTGTACAAAACAATTTTGAAACTTTATTTGTCAATGGAGAAGGGAGTATATCGTTAACAAGGTCCTATTTTTAATTGAACACTTGTATATTATTTTTGTTTAAATTATCATCCTTATTGCTTATACATTATTGTTTATGCATGCATTATATTATGATTTGTTGAATTTCTATTTTGACTTGTATTAATGTTATTATTTCAAGAATACCTGAAGATGAAGAAAATGCCCATCAAGAAGACTAGAGCAACAGAACATGATACTCTCAATAACACTTTTGACCAACTTGCAGCCCTTAATAACTCAAGTAAGTTCATACACAACTTCCATTTAGTGAGATGTTTGTACTTATATTTTAATTTGGCATTCTCTTTAAAAATATATTATTTTTCACATGTATTCATTTAATTATTATGCAGCACCTCATGTGAATTCTCATCCTATAGAGAATAATAATAAGAAGCCTCCTCCCCCACATGCACCTCATAGGTTGATTTCTATTACTAAGAACAATTCTGCACCTGAATTTCAATTTGATAATACAGATGAATCTGTCCATGAATCTACATCTGAACCTACACCAAGGTTACAATCTGATGAAGAAAGGGAAGAAAATGTGGGTATTGAGATGCAAACTGAACAATCAAAGCATGTATCACGTAAAAGATCATGGCTTGTTGATGTCATTGGTAAGCTTGAATCAATACATTGCAAACTCACATTGTATTTGTTTTTTATGTTCGTCCTCTTAAACTAACAATAATTTTGACAGATAGTGAAGGCAAAAAGGTTAGGAAACAATTAACAGCAAATGATGTTTGGTTTTTATCTGTTGGTGAGAGGATTCTTGTTAACTGGAATAACGAGAACCAACCAGTTGATGACAGTGGAGCATTGTTGAATAGGTTTTTAGGTCATGTTGCAAGAAATGTTAATGCATTTCCTATTAGCTATCAAAGTTGGAGGAAGATTCCCAAAGATTACAAAGAAGATATACTTAAGAAAACCATTCAAGTAATTATTTTTGGATTTTTCTGTGTTTTAATTGATATTATATTGAAATTATCTTAAATTTACTTGTGTAATAATTTTGAAGGCTAAGTTTGAAGTTGAATCCGATGCTCATGTAAGATATATCTTCAAATCACTTAACACAAAGTGGACTGAGTATAGGCAACAACTATGGCAACAAAGAAATGATGGAACACACAATAGAGATGAAATTATTGCAATGTGCCAGAAGTAATGAATAAAGACCATTGGGCTTCTTTTGTTGACTACCGTTTAAATTCAAGGACAAAGGTAATAAAAACTACTTTATTATTTAAAGTGTTGATTTATTTATATTTAGTTCTTTTACTACATGTATGCTTAGGAAATTGCCAAAAAGAACAAGGATAATAGAAAGAAGCAAACAGTTCCTCATACTGGTGGATCCAAGAGCATTGCACGGAAGAAAGATGAGATGGTAACTTGATTCTCCTATAATTTTTATTATATCATATATCATGATTCATATACTTTTATTACATTTTATAGGAGAAAGAGCTTGGTCGCAAAGTTAGTAGGGGAGAAGTATGGGTAGCAACACATAAACATGCTAACGGAGAATTTGTGAATGATGGGGCAAGAGAGATTGGGGTAAGTATCATTTTTGTAAAGATGAAAACTCAACCAAATTGGATGTGAGCTTCATTTATAACTTTTTTCATTATTTGTAGGAAAAGATTCAAGCATATGAGTCAAATACATCTTCCCTCTCACATGATATATCAATTGATGATTCACTAGCTCATGCCTTTGGAAGTGAAGAACATTGTGGTCGTGTTCGAGGGATGGGATTGGGACCTTGCCCTTCTCATGTGTTTGGATATACTAGAAATTCTCGCACTGGGATATCTTCAACTACTTATAGAGAATTGGAGAATCAGGTTTTTGAACATGTATTTTCTTATGTAGCAATTTTTTAATGTGTATGGTTTTCTCACTCTTTTTCATGATAAATTGTGTTTTAATATAGGTTATTGCATTAAAGTCACAATTGGATGAACAAAATAAAAGATATGAAGAACGTGAAAAAAGATATGAAGAACATGAAAAAAGATTTGAGATAATGATGAATTTTTTCTTTCAAAGTTATCAAGGTCAATTGCCTCCTGAGTTGACTATGTTCAATCGTTCATCGGTAATGTTTAAAAAATTTAAATAACTTGTTTTATTTTTCAGATTTACATTTCTAATTGTGATATATGTTTATATTGTAGGTGTCTGATCAAGGAAGTGTGCCAAAAAATTAGGAAGGCAAAACCAAAACCATAATAATAATGCACCAAACACACTCATTCAACAAATAAAGAATTCATGTGGGATTAGAACGTGATCAAAACCGATCCTGCAGTCATATACTGGTTTTATCTTGTTCATTAATGAGTTTAAACTGGTTTTAATGAGTTTAAATTTTGTGGAAAAAATTAAAATTTTGCTGGATTACTTCTTATTTTGCTTTAACTTGTTTTTTTTAATTGGTGTCTTGATCCGTTGATGTGTTTGATGTTGATTTATAATCTTTTTTAGTTTTTTTTGTTGGATTTGAAAGCTTGGTAGTGTTATGTTTAGGTGTTTTCCTTGTTTTTGTGTTGGCTAGTTTTGACAAGGTTGTTGGATCTTTCTTTTGAGTAGTGTATGAAAATGATTAAGACAAATTCCTCCACATGCTCCATCACTCATAGCATATTTGCATGGCTAACCTAGTCATGTGTAGTTCAAGCCTTCATTTGAACATCTTGAAATAGCATTTTTTACACATGTGCTATTTGTTTCTGACCTGTAATGGCATTTTTTACACATGGTGCACCTTGATTTTGATTAAGTTTGAGTCCAAATCCTAACCGGTCAAGAAATTTCATCAATTTCAAATGGTTATAGATTTATGACCACATTTTCCATAGGTACTGTCAGATGTGTTGGTTATGTACATGATATGTCATGGTTATAAGTCATTAAATTGATACAAAGTTGAGATTTATGACCTCTTTTTTTCTTTTTTCTTTTTTTTTTCAGCAAAGCTAGTTTAAATTGTTAAAGATTCTTTGTCCAGGTAAATGAATAAAAAAAAACAAATTTCATAATTTTGAAACCTAAGGTATTTTTTAAGGAGGTTCTAAAACATTTTATGGACGTTTTGAAACCCATGATATTTTACGGGGGTTTTGAAACCTATGGTATTTTACGGAGGTTTTAAAACCCATGGTATTTTACGGAGGTTTTGAAACCCATGGTATTCTACGGAGGTTTTGAAACCCATGGTATTTTACAGAGGTTTTGAAACCCATGGTATTTTACGGAGGTTTTGAAACCCATGGTATTTTGAAAGGCTTTTCTTGAGGTTTAAAAAAACCCTGGGGAACACATTCCCCAGAGATGGTTTAGCGGGGGAAACTACAACCCTGGGTAAATGACTTAATGGAGGTTTTAACCCTAGATAATGTAAAAATAAACCCTTGTTAAAACCATTTTTTCTTGTAGTGAATCTATGTTACATAGTAAATTCTTCTGTGGACAATCAAACTCTGTTAACTTTCTATGTGTGATTTTCTCTTCTCAATTGTTGTTTACCTTTTATCATTTGTTCTTACGATTTCGCTAGTATAGATTTTCTAGACACTCTACAATTTAAGTGAGCTAATTCCATATACTTATCAATCAGTTATGAAAAACAGTATTGATTATGAGCTTGAATGTACAAGCTTTAGCCTAAACCTAATTTTTATTCTTGAGATATACATGTATCAATGTTGTATAGTTAAAAAGAAAAAAAAATCATGTTCGTTTTTATGTTTTTTTAAATTTTCAGTAATAGTAAGAGAGAATTATTAAAAATATAAAATAATTCAAAAAAGTTATTCATTGTCTAACAATATAAACTTTATTTCTATTAAATTATTTTAAATTTATAAAATTCCAAGAAAAATAAATTATAATCAAATATATTTTTAAATGTACTTGGTAATAATATTTTTAGTTTAAGTATTTTGAGAAATATGATTTATCCACATGCAGTATGATTAATAGAAACAAAAACCTATATACAAGGTATTTATTTTGTTATTGCTGATGAGAAAGATTTTAGATTGACTTGCTTGAAACCTCTTTGACCTGTTGGTTTTGAATTATTCAGTCAATGGTAAAAGAAGAAGAAAAACTCTTGAGAAATATCTGTCTTCTAGAACAAGTTCAAGAATTTCAATTTTATGAAAATCAACATGATTTTTATGACCCCACACACAAGAATAAAAATGAAGACAAAAAGACACCAATTTCTCTTCCTTTACTTTGCCATGTGTGTGGCTATGCATTATGTGGCCAAGCCTACTCTGTCTAGAGAGTTTTAAATTCACTATGATGATGTTAATTTCGATAATTAAAATATTTTTTAATGTTATTAAATTTCAATGCCCAGATTAATTTTTTTTTTTTGTAAAAAGTCAAATTGACATATCGATTTCTTGTAAAAAGAGGCAGAAAACGATGCCATAATTGAAGTCCGTTACAATAAAAACAAGTTCAATTGAAACTCAAACTCGTTGAAGAAAAACCATTACTTTATTAATGCAGCCTATTTAAACAATGGACATTTTATCATATTTTTTTATTCATGAATTTTTTCATGGTTTATACTTTAATTTCGAATAAATTAACACACTTTTTTACGCATATTTATTTAGGGTATGTTTTGAGAATTTTTTTTATAATTTTTTAAAAATATAATAAAAATGAGATTTTATAAATTAAAATCAGTTTATATGTAAGGAAAAATTAAAAAGTATATAAGAAACTTATAGAAATTAATTTATACGTAAATTAATTTGAACTTATAAAAAATAATTTTATTTATTTCTGTATAATTTATAGAGAACTTTATCTAAATAATATATACTTAATTCATAGATAGTGATGAATTGATTGCGTTATGCATTTCTTAAGAAAGAAGAATCTGTAGACAATAGACGGAAGTATTTAACTTAATACACACGTTGGAGACGCGGAGCCAAAATTCAAGTCCAATATATATTATTTTACTCTTTTTTTTATTCTTCCCAACTAATTATATTATATATGGGTTTCCATTATATATTAGGGTTAAATAGGTTTTCTATTTTTCTATTTGGATTTTTTCAATGAAACTCCATAATTTTAAAATAATCAATTTAATTTCCTTCATTAAATGACTAATAACAATAAGAAAATAATGATGTAACATAATAATTGTTCAATCTAAAGCCTATTTAAGCCATATATATTATCTTCCTTGTTTTTTTAGTAGGTATAATATATTCTAGCACTATTGTAAATAACTGTTTACATAATATTATTCTGAAAATCATCATGGGCTGACTGTTCTATTACTACGAATATACAGTACCTAAAATTGAAAGAAATATATATATAATTATGAGTTAATAAGCAATTTTTTTTAAATTTTTATTTTTTGTTTAAATAAAATAAGAACATATTAATTGCTAATATAGCTATTTTTTAGAGGAAAAGGTGAATTGGAGAGTACGTGTCATGGGGATTTTTATCCAAACTTTCTTGTCATATGGGAATGACTAGCTTGTTATAACTATTTTGATATTTTATTTTTATTTTGTATTGTTAGATTTGGAGGTGGATGTGGAATGACTAAAGAAAGATAACAACTGTTTGATGGATTTGAGAAAATATTTATAAAAGTTGAGACTGAAAAATAAGAGGAGTATTTGTAGTAAAGAAGGAAGCTAAAGTTTATCTTTAGGCTTAATAGATGTCGTATAAAAAGAGGAGATAATGTAAATTGTAAGTGTTTTTATTTTTATTTTTATGAATGATATAACCATTTACATATTTGGCTTTTTAATCATCATGAGTTATTTTTTTTTTTGTGTTTTTTACTAAAATGGGGTATGTTTAAAAAAAATTACAAAATTAGTGTCAATTCGGCACGACTTCATATGCATAAATCGTCTCAATTAAACACGAATTTGTCATGTCATACTGAAGTCGTGTCAACTTGGCACTGTCATACTGAAGTCGTGCCAACTTGGCACGACTTCTGCCATGTCATATTGAAGTTGTGCCAACTTGGCATGACTTCTGCCACGTCATATTTTTTTTTTAATTTTATTGTTTATATTGGATAGTAAGTTATGTAATGTTAAAAATTAATTTGATACATAATTTTTTAAGAGTGTTAGTTTTAAGGAACAAAAAATTGGATAATCGTATATGGATCATGTTTGACGGTAATGTAATACAATAACTTGATTTTTTTATTAATTAAAAAATGAAGAAAATTGTTATTGAATTTGGAAATAAATAGATAAATGAAAATTTATTGTATTTGGAAAATAAATAGAGAATTATTGTTGTGAATTAGCAAAATAAATAACTTGAAAAGTAATGATTATAAGTGGCGACATGGGTCAAGACAGTTAATAATCATTACTTCTCAAGCTATTTATTTTGTTAATTCACAACAATAATTCTCTATTTATTTTCCAAATACAATAAATTTTCATTTATCTATATATTTCCAAATTCAATAACAATTTTCTTCATTTTTTAATTAATCAAATAATCAAGTTATTGTATTACATTACCGTCAAACATGATCTATACACGATTATCCAATTTTTTGTTCCTTAAAACTAACACTCTTAGAAAATTATGTATCAAATTAATTTTTAACATTACATAACTTATTACTCAATATATAAAAAATAAAATTAAAAAAAAAATATGACGTGGCAGAAGTCGTGCCAAGTTGGCACGACTTCAGTATGACATGGCAGAGTCGTGTCAAATTGGGACGATTTGTGCATATGAAGTCGTGTAAAATTGGCACGACTTGTCTAAATTTGTAATTTTTTTAAACCAACCCCATTTTGGTTAAAAAAAAAAAAAAAACCCATCATGGTAAAAAACTCAGAAATATTTTCTACTTCATTTGATAAATGATAATGACAATTAGGTGATAAGTGCAAACAAACTTATTCTTGAATAAGTTTAAATGTGTTGTAGGAGTGTCTAGGTTCAAATAGTACCTTCTTTGTACTTCATAACATTAGTGTACTTAATGAAACTTGATTTGTTGGTCAAGAACTGAACGTAGTATGTATTATCTAACAAACTAATATGAAAATATTGAGTAATTCTTCTTTCCTTAATCTATTATGTTGCATGTTTTTTTTTATTTGGGATGATTAAAGAAGGAGAGCATTTTCTAAAAGATTTGTGAAAACTCATTAGATCATTTACCATACAACTATTGTATGATTACCAAGTATCAAATGATATTTTCAAGAAAATTGAAAAGATTTTGGAACACAATTCAACCATCTCTTATCATATTTCTATTATTTTCTTAAATTTCATTCAATTTCTTGAATAAGCTTTGTAGATGGTTGATAATTGTTGTTTAAAAGTCAAATTAAAAAGATTATGGTGTAGATCATCTAATAAGATGATAGACCGTCTAATACGAAATAGATGATAATATAGATAATGTGAGATGACCCCAAGTTGTCTGTCAACGAATTCAATAGTAAATCTAGTTATTCAATGTTAAAAACGCATATGCAAACAATCAAAGTTTAATGACAGTAAAGCAAAAGGGGATTGTGATTAAAATGCATAAAAGTAAAATACTAGAGAAATAGGTTGACTCTCAAGTTCATTCAATAATGAATTCTTCATTGGTTTTCTTAAGATTATTCTTCTTTAATTTTCTCACAGAGTTGAACTAAATCAAACAAGTGTTAAATTACATTCAACAAAATATCATCAGTAAAACAAGTGTTTACTATCTTATTTAATATCTCACTTTGTTCCAAGCGTCTACTCAGTGAAATATTTATCTTTTACCTCTTGACTAAGCATACAAGAGATTGATTAAAACTAAGCGACCAAAAATTCTAATTAGAGAAAAAAAATTGAATTATTAAGATGTGTTTAAAAACAATTCGTTCTATAGAATTAGGTTTAAAAAAGATCAACAATAAAAACACAAACTATTACAGAAAATTTAGGAATAAACTTTATTGCACAAAACATCAGAATTAAGTGCAAAATTACAAGAGAATCAATTCAAGGAGTTTAGCCTTCCATGCGGAGGCAAAAACAAAAAAGGATTACAAGGAAGAAAATAACGAAAACTAAGAAAACCATAATAGTATGTTCTACTCTATTTTACGAACCCTACTACTAATACTCTGTTTAGGAAAATATTTTGTTTCAGATTTTATTCATACTTTCTGAGTTTTCGTCTTTCCATAATTTTTTGATTTTGTTTCCAACTTTAACCACAACTTTGTATTCGTATCTTTGCAGGAGATTTGTTTCCAATTATGTTTCTGACATGTTGTAAATTTTATTCTCTTATTCTTTTTCTCAAATTTCGTTCTTTATTTTGATTTAAGGAAGCAACTTAGACTTTCACATACTGATCCATTCATAGTGGTAAATGTTTCTTTCAGATGGTTTATCGTGAGAAGTATTATCATTTATCCTAAAAATACAAAATTAATATAAATAATGGTTAAGACCCAAATAAACTCAATTAGATAAATCTTAATTAAAATACTGAATTTATTTATAATTACAATTAAAAAATATATGATTAAAGCTACTAAGTGTGAATAAAATTATGCTCATCAATAACATAATAATTTTTTTTATAATAAAAAAATAATTTAAAATATAATAAATTTTATCATTTTAGAAATTTTTAAAGTTAATGTAGAAAAATAATTCTCCATTGTGGAGATGTTATCTCTCCCTTTAGTATTATATATTGTAAATAAATCATTTACTTATCTTGTATATTATTTGTAAATTATTTAAAATTTATGTCACTGGTTATTAAGAAGTTCGTCCTCACATATTAGTTAAATCAATAGTTTTTTCCCCCTAATTTATGGAACAACCTTTCTTAGTTTTGCAACATAAAAAAGCTAATAGATGTATGAAGATTTTTGCGATTTTTGCTCTAATGATACTGTTACGTACTTAGAAGAAAGGGTGTGATAAGCGATCAGTTGACCATTTGGTTAAATAATTTATTGAGTTCCAACTTCATGTTACCATCTTTTTAGGTTCCTTACTTTATAATTTATTTATTCAATTTATAATTTATTGAGTACATTTTTATTTTTGACAAAACCTAACATTAATGAGCAGGAATGACAAAAAAGAATGGTAAATATTAATGAATAATGTATTCTGTCTTAACTTTTCAGATTTTATTAATTATTTAATACACTCCATGTGAACATCCTTGTTATCATTCCTAATTGATCACTAAAAGTATAATTTGATTAAGAAATATACACTTTGTTTTGGTAAAGAAAAATACTCTTGGTGTATGTTTGAGAAATATTACTTTTCCTCATTTTAGATTTTTTAGATAAAAATTCTTCGTAATTTCAGCTATTTATTTGGAACAATACTTAAATTCTAGAATGTTTTTTTTAAGATATCATATTTTATGAAATTAAACATTTATAGTTAAGGTTTATGGATTATTCCTTATCAACGGGTAAAACCTTATTTTAAATTTTCAAAAGAAATTAATTATACTAAAATTATTTTTTTACCAAACTTACTAAAAAAATAATTGTAATTAATTATAACAAAAATGAATTATTTCTATAATTTAATTTCACAATTATTTCAAAATTAATATTATTGTTAGCCTAAATAGTAAAAAGAAAAACACATATATGCACGTAGTTACACAAACAAAACAGCCGGCAAGAAGTTGTGATCCTTCTCATTGCAATCCCAAAACAGACTCTACATGTTCCTTGTAAAGCCGCCAATTTGGATTTTTCTGAACTCAACTTGACCCCTCACTCCCACGCGTACTTTAAGCGCGTGCCGAACAAACTCTTATTTGATTTGTCTTCTGTTGTCACCCTTAACGAAGAAATATCCCCCCACTTTCCATTCAGTCTCCTTGGACTTTTCAAATTCGGGAACCGCCAACCAAAATCACTGCTTTCTTCGCTGTTCTCTACATATTATAATATTATTATTGTTATTGCTTTTTAAATATTTATTATTCACTATTCATTCTATTCATATAAACCCATATTTAAGTGTAGCATACCCTTTTGATTTGCCTCAGTAGATCGGGTTTCTTTTTCCAAAAATCTTCTCTTTTCTCAATTGGGTTTCCTTCTTTGATTTAATTTCATTGCCATGGCTCCAAATGATCCTAAGGAAGCTGCTGCTTCTGGTGGTGGGGGCTTTTTTGCTTCTATTGCTTCCAGTTTGTCCAATTTTGGCAGTGCTATGTCCAAATCCGTGAATGGGTATGAATCCTTTGGAGTCTGAATTTTTGAAGTTGTTAAATCTATCTGTTTTGATGTGTTTTCTGCAATTCGTTCATCTGGGGTACCTCAGGATCATGGGTTTGCCCCTTTTTATTGAAAATTGTAACACTTCTAGATGCAAGAGATGCTTGCTATGGAAGATCATCTTTATCAATTGGATTTGGTTGTTGATTGGTTGGATTTATTATGATATCATTGTTATGTTTTAGCTTATGGTTGTTTCACACTTATGGATGCATGACTTGATGTAAGAAATTGTTGATTGTTTTAATATATTCTGATCTAGTTCAGAATTGTGGATTCGAGTTCATTTGTCAGTTTCACCATCACATGGATATATGGCTTGTAATTGTTTTATTTGTTTGTTGTTGCTTCTGTGTGTCCGAATCGGTTTCATGAGCTAATAAGGTTTATTTTTGTCGACACTGTTACTCAGTATGAACGAAGGCCTGGAGGTTATTAATCCAGAAGGAGGAACTGAAGATGCTGAAGAAGAAGCAAAAAAGGGACGATGGAAACAAGAGGTATACTAATTCTATTTTTGTATTCAATTTGCATGGTGAAGTGAAGAAAGAGTAAATATTACTACTATAGGCTTGCACACATGACTGTCTAAACAAATATGATGACAGCTAGGGGATGAAAGAATAATCTGAGTCAAAGAAAATTTATTGAACCTTGATGTTTTGCGCTTTAGTAAACATATGTGTTCTAGTTTGCATGTTAGGGAAAACTTCTTGCTTAGTCATGGCATTGTCTACAGATAATATGCAGTGTAAACCAATTGCATCTTTAATTATCTCACTATAAGTTAAGTTTCATCTCAAAGTGAACTTTGGATATTTTTTCCCTCCTTTTATAGTGTATCATCTCTGCATTTTATTTCCTTTACTTTACAGGAGCGAGATAGTTACTGGAAAATGATGCAAAAGTATGTTGGCTCTGATATCACATCAATGGTGACACTTCCAGTTATGATTTTTGAGCCAATGACAATGCTGCAGAGAATGGCCGAGGTCTGTGTCATATAAAAGTGTACATTGCTGTTTTTCTTTGCTACTACTTTGACACAAATTATGTTTTAGCAAGTTTCTTGCCCGTGGAATTTCATTAATTATAATAAATTTGACAGCTTATGGAGTACTCTTACCTGTTGGATATGGCGGATAAGACTGAGGATCCATACATGAGACTAGTTTATGCTTGTAGGGATTACTTTCACTCTGTCTCTGTTATTTCTGTATACATTGCATGGAAGATGACTTACAAATGATTTTTGCAGCATCATTCTTTATATCTGTCTACTATGCATATCAGCGAACGTGGAAGCCATTCAATCCAATTCTTGGCGAGACTTACGAAATGGTTAACCATGGTGACATGACATTTATAGCAGAGCAGGTGCGATTAAGTTTCTGTATATTTTTGTCAGTTCTTCAAACAAAATGCTGAACCAACAAAGTTTTTATGCCTCTTCATATTTCATTTTTGGGGTTGGGGGTAACGCTTGGCCTCCTTAATATGCATATTATAATGGAAGTATTTCAAAATTTTCAGTTACTTTGTGAAGCTCCTGTATTAAGTATGGTTCTTCTGACTTGTGGTTACATGTAAAAATAAACTGCTGCAGGTCAGCCATCACCCCCCAATGAGTGCTGGGCATGCTGAAAATGAACATTTCACTTATGATGTGACATCAAAATTGAAAACCAAATTTCTTGGCAACTCAGTCGATGTATATCCTATTGGAAGGTAATACTTCTATACAATTTTTCACAACTCTTCATTTTTACTGATATCTGTGGAATTTAATGTTATTAATCTCCCTCTCTCTTCTTGTTATATTAAGTCTGGGGATTGTTTATGGTTTTCCCTTTTGTTACTGGCAAAATATTTCTGCAAAACAACCAGATTCCCATTCTATGTAATAGAACATCCCATGTAGATGAGGGTGTCTTAGAATTTGAGTTTTTTCTTATTTATTTAAAGAGAAATGTATTTAAGAGCAAGGAAGTTGGGATGTATTATTCCCACGCAGGTGGCATGGATTGTACAGTGTATCTTATGGCTAAGGATGTTTATATCAGTTTACCTCAATTTATTTTGTAGTTTTATTCGTATGCCAGAAGTCTATAACAACTAACTTCATTAGTGAGCATTTTTCTTTTTTAAGTTGTATTCATTTGTAACATACTTTTACATGGATGCAGAACACGTGTTACCCTAAAAAGAGATGGAGTGGTCCTTGATTTGGTGCCTCCTCCTACAAAAGTTAGCAACTTGATATTTGGACGAACATGGATTGATTCACCTGGAGAGATGGTCTTGACAAATCAGACCACAGGGGACAAAGTGGTTCTGTATTTTCAACCATGTGGTTGGTTTGGGTATGACTATTTTCTATCAAATGTTCACTTGTAACCTATTACATGCTCAGCATATGGTGTTTTTATTCTGTAACTTCTTCAGTGGTGCTTTCATACATGTTATCTAACTTGAAAGATTTCTGCATTTACAGTGCGGGTAGATATGAAGTGGACGGATACGTCTATAATTCTGCTGACGAGCCCCAGATACTCATGACTGGAAAATGGAATGAGTTTATGAGTTACCAAGTTTGTGACTCAGAGGGAGAACTACTTCCAGGCACTGAGCTGAAAGAGGTTCGCTATTCAACCTTCTACAGTGTTACACAAGTTTTTATTGATTCTAAATTTGCCATGCTATCACTTAGTGGCATGCGGTTTTAATCTATACATGTCATTACACCTGATCCTGAAGTTTTATTACAGATTGGTAATTTAATCCAAAACTCTGTTATAAGCAATCATACTTACTAAGTTACTACTAATATTTATACTTTTCATAGTTTTTGTACTTAACTATTGCCTTTGTAGAATTAGATTTAAATTATATGGTTGGTTTGGTTAAGATGGTTGGACTGCATGCACTAATTCTGACTTTAGTACCTGTAGTTCATACAAGTTAATGCTTGGTTGTGGAAATTAGAAGATGAACAATAAGATGCTTCTTTGGGAAGCTTTAACTTTTTTTCTAGGTGTAGTTTAATGCCTGTCATTACTCGAGTTTTCAACGCCTTATGCCTCACTGCACACAGTACAGTGTTGAGTGTCACTGTTTGTATGATTTTCTTTTTGTTGGGTTGTAATCACATTTTATTGTTCTAGCAATTTTAATTATGCTGTGTGAAGTAACCTGTTCCACTCTGCACAGGTTTGGAGAATTGCCGATTACCCTAAGAAGGACAAATTTCAATACACACATTTTGCACATAAGATTAACAGCTTTGACACTGCTCCCAAGAAGTTGTTGGCATCTGATTCTCGTCTACGTCCGGATAGAATGGCCCTTGAGAAGGGTGACCTATCCACATCTGGCTATGAGAAGAGCAGGTAAGAAAGATGAAGAAAGTTTTGAAATTTTGATTGTTCTCTATAAGCACCACCTCAGAGATCCTAATTCCTTACTTAAACTTGTTTTTCAGTTTGGAGGAGAGGCAAAGAGCTGAGAAGAGAAGCCGAGAGGCCAAGGGCCATAAATTCACACCTAGATGGTTTGATCTAACAGATGAAGTAACTACTACCCCTTGGGGTGAGTTGGAAGTATACCAATACAATGGTAAATACACTGAACATCGTGCTGCTACAGATACTTCTGAGTGCATTGATGAACCTGACAGCAGACCAGATTTCAACCCTTGGCAATATGATAATTTGGATGCTGAATAATAAGCATCCTTATGGAATTCTTTCTATTTTTTATACTGTTTTTGAGTTTGTAATGTATCATGATTTGAATGCTTGAAATTTGGTTTTGCTTTTGGGTATGTTTTGTTATAGATGTTATAGTGTTTCATTAATGAATAGGAGCTTTGTAGTCATCACTCCACTTTGCATGGATAAATTTTAGTAGAGAAATTGGATAATCACCCTTAATTGTCCTTTTCACTCAAATTGGTATCTCTAACATTTTTGTTTTAATGTTTTTTTATATTTGACTATACTGTAATAGATAGATTAACTACTTTGGATATGGAGTCTAAATAAGACTCTGATTTACATGAATATAGGTTTTTCTGAGTTATATGACTTTTGTTGTTGGGAAAGGTTGGTCTATAATGAGCCGTTACTAGAATTAACTTTTACATATATAATTTTGATTTTTTTAATGTATAAAAAAACTTAAATGCAAAAGTTTTTTTTATAAATTTAATGTTTTATTGTGTGATTTTTTTATGTTCGCCGACGCTAGAATTATAGAAGTATCGATTTTAGAAAAAAACTCGTGTTATCTTAGCCAGCTTTAATATGTAATTTTTTTTAATATGTGAAATGAATTATTTTATTATTTTTTTTATTTTTTTTTATAAAAGAATGGTGTTTAAGTGTTTGTTAGTGTGACAGTATGTTATATTTTGACATTTTAGGGATTAAATAGAAACATTTTTGCTGAATGAGAGTGTAACCAATATTTCAATAATTTCTTCCCCTTTTCTACTAACATTCTAATTCATTCCACTCAATCCGAAAATCTCACTGAAACTCAATTTTTCAGCTGAAGCACAATCCAAAATCCCTAACCTATTATTCTATATCCCAAATTCTCACCGAAACTCAATCTTAACTCTGCTAATAACATCTATTCACCGAAATAAAATAAAGAGTCCATTTGCGAGTAAAAAAAAAAGTCAGGTAAGTAATATATGAATTTAAAAATTATTTTATAGATTTTTATTATTAATAAAAATTATTTTAGATATCAATAATTTTATTAGTTTATAAAATAATATATAATTTTTTTAATATAATAATTAATTATGTTTTGTTTTTAAATTAATTGTTATTTAATAATTTCTTCTAGGAGAATAAAAGTTTGAGTTTATAGAATTAATTTATATTTAAATTTGAATTTTTAATATTGACTAAGGTGAACAAGAGAAAAAGTTTCGGTAATGTCGAAAGAGTGGAGGAATCAATTTCTTTTCATTTTTCACTTTTAATATATGTATTTATTTGTGGTGATCGCTTGTGTTTACACATTGAGACTTATTATATTCTAACTGCACATTTTGATTTGGAATCAATTTTTTTTATGAATTTATAAATTCTATTTTTAAGAAAAATTTATCCTACAACCAGAAATTAAGGCAATATGTGATTATATCTTATTGTAGTCACTAATTTAATTTTCTGTCTTTGTTACACATTCTTTCTTGCCCTTTCTCTTTGCGTCAATTCTTCTCATGCATTAAACCTCTTTTTTTTTTTTATCAATTTTGAAGGTATTTATAGACCCAGATTTTTTTTTGTTTAATTTGATAAAGAATGGCTACTAATTAAAGTTATGATTGGATGAATGTCCGGGAAATAGCACAAACACTTGATAAATTTTGAAAAAATTTACTGAAACTGCGACATGTAGCAGATTGGTCGGTGTGACTGTGATTTTCATGGGGGATAAAGTAGAATATAAAAAGATTTCCACTTTTATTGCGTGTATGTGTTTTTTTACTATTAAAAGGGTCTAAATGACCATATTTCATTTGAATTGAGAAGAAAAAGAATAAAAAAGGTAGAGAAAGAAAGAAGAAAAAAAAGAGAGACTCAACATGGAATTGTCTATTAAGAAAATATCAAACACAAAGTGAAAGAATAAAACACAAATACAGTTATCTTATTCATTTTTTAAAACAGGATGGACTTAAAAAAATGTGAATTATAAAAGGCAAGTAAAATGATTTTTTTTAAATCACAGAATAAATTCGTGTTAATATAGATTTTTTGAAAAGAAAATGTAAGAAAAAAATTATGGGATAAATTTAAATTCTCATTACTCATTAAATAATAATAAAATAAAATAAAAACATGGTCACCTAATTTTTTTTTTTAAATGGTACCTTTTTCTAACACCAAAACTTCTCTATCGAAGAACTAAGGGAAATGAAAACAAATTTTTATTCAATTCCAATTTTTAAATAATTTGTCACAAAAAAATCCACTTTTCTTTTTTATAAGTTTAATTGTTTTTTGCCTAAAGTTTATTTATTATTTTAATAAAACTCATGTTATGTTACATAAAAAATAACATCAAAAAGAAAAAAGAAAAAAGAAAACAAAAAATAAAGAGACTAGACCAAATTTTTGCATAAAAAAAACAAAAAATAAAGAAACTTTCAAAAAATAGCTTAAGTAACTACATTCAGAGTTTAAATCAAAAAATAAAAAATAAAAATAAAAAGATAAACTAAAAAACATTCTTTAATTTGTAACTCCTATTAAGACAACAACGAGAAATGATTGAATCCAAAAATTCAATTAGATTGATCTTCGTTTGCATTCAATGACAGTAATAAAATCCTATGATATTGATGCACTCATTACTTTTTCTTGAGTTAGTCTGTTTTGGATATCATCTTATTGACTTTCACTCCAGTTTTAGGAGGACATGTCTTCTAGATGTTTTGAATTGGTTCACTGTTTTCACTTAATTATTCTTTCTTATCCATCTTTTCAACTCAAAACTTAGAGACCAAATTGGTTTCTTCTAAGAAAATACCAAGTGAGGTAGATTCAACTATATATGTTGCCAAGATGGTTGGACATGACTCTTAGAGCTTATTGTTCATCCCCTGAAAGAGATTTAAAACATTTTTGCAAGACATAAATACATTTAGAAGTACATTTCTCTAATTTATTACTTGTTGCAAGATGGTTAAGGGAAGCAAAATGGAAGGATTTAACATGATGGTATGATAGTAGGAATGCTAGTAAGGATGCAAGGAGTTTAATTCTGGGTAGTTAGATGAAGTTGGAACTGGTATACTGTCAAATGGTATAATGGATGCATAAAAACCGTTTCTGGTTCATGGAAGAAGAACCATGTCAGGGCAGTGTATATCTTTAAGCTAGCATGTGGTATGGAGGTTCTAAGTCAGTCTTGAGATAAAAGCTTGGAATTGGAAGTAGTACGGTGGAGAAGAAGGAAGGGCAGAAGATTCCCAATTTGGATCAAAGCTGGTGGAATTCATGTTACCTTTCCAGCTGCTAAGGGCTACAAAGTAAAAGTTTGTGGACTTTTTTCCCACACTGGATTATTGCTTGTTGCAAGTTGCTTCTATGCTGAATTTTCTTATGTGGAGGCACGTTTTAGCGCAGTCTAGACATATCTTCCTTTTAAGCTTTTAAAGTTTAGAGGTGCAAAAGTGTTTACTGCAGCCACAATCATGTTTACTCCACATGGTTCTGCAGAATGTGGTATAATGGGTGTTGTTTTGTGGTAGTACTTTGGGAGCTCTTAGGCAATGGTCTCTTTAGATCTTTGTGTAGGTTCTTTGGGCTGGTAGAAGGGTTATTTTCTTTTAAAGAAACCAATACCCTTAGTTGGTTTGGGTTTCTTGGATCCTGTATACGGGTTGAGGTACCCCTGAAGTACCTTTTTTTATTATAATTTATTCTTTGCTGATAAAAAAAATGACTTGTTGCAAGATAAATAAAACTAATTTAAGACTTGCTGCATTAGTTGCAAATAAGATTAGAGGATCCTTTTAAAATACCAGGATTTTCATAAGGCAAGGAATCCTTTTTGTAGCAAATAATCTAATTCATGGACATCTTGCAAAGAGTGCATATCAACAAAAATATTATCCTGCAATCCTGAACCAACCCCTATATCTTCAACAAATTTCTTAAACTTTTGACCAATAAGAGATCCACCCTCCACATGGCCAACAATAACTTCAACAAGGTGATGAAAATCAATAACAGCTCCCTCAACGTCCACCACCCTTGCATTACGAGTAGGTACATAATATATTTGTACCTCTACTGCATAATTATGTTCCTCTATGACACCAACCACTTCTTTGCGAGAGACATCATTGGTTTCTTTGGTATTGACAATCACATGTTTATACTATACAACCAAAAATTTAGATAAAACAATAGACGTTTTGCATGTAAAGCAAATTGGAGGCAACTTCTCAAATTAAATATCTACAATAAAGCAAAACTAGACCTTTCCACCAAAATTTGATTAGGAAAAACAAATAACATATCAATATGAACCAAGACTCTAGCAAAAAATCCTTTAGATTTATCCATGGTGCAACCATCAAGAGAAAGATGAGTGCTACTTCCTCTCGTTATAGGAAAAAAATGTTTTTGGTTGCGAATATTCCATAGAAACATTGTGGATCTTGACCCAACATTGAGTTTTGGTGAGCTTCATGAAAGATGACACAAAGTCTTTAGTCCAAGCAAAGACTCTCAAGATACCCAAATTGAGATTCCAACACTGCTAGAAATCTTCTCATGTCTTCAAGGGAAGAAAAAACAAATTCATAAAACCCTTTTCAACGTTCCAAGATCCCAGATGAATACATCCCTATGACAAAGAGGTTTGTCACTTTTGGATAATACTATTCTTCCATGAAGGTGATTCTTTCAGTTTTCAAGACATGCAAGCATTTTCATCAATATGAAAGAATATCAAATCTCCCCTGATATAAGGAGAAGATAACTGTGAAAGAGGGATATCACAAGAATTGTTCAAGGCTTATGCAAAAGTCTTCTTTCGTGCTTGAGTCACAAAAGATGACTTGACTTGTGAAAAACATCCTTGGTTCTTGAGACTCCCCAAGAAATTTGAAAACTGAAAGAATTCGTTCTCATCCCACCAAAGGTCACTAACGCTTCAAACGTTCAACAAGTATAGCCAAAAGGAGGACAAAACCTAATCGTCAACTATTAAGAAGTGAACTTTAAGCCTAACTCAACCTCATAAAACTGGCTTATAAGGTGAGGTTTGCACCCACTTATATATTATGAAATGTCCTAATCTCTAATCGACGTGAGATCTCCAACACACACCCCCTCACGCCGAGGCTACCAACTCGTGAGTGAGACTATATATTATGGGTAGTCCGATAACGGTTCGATAACGGATGGTCTGATAAACCCAACAAACTCTCGCTAGGATAAACTTGAAATAACTCTGATACCATATTAAGTGGACTTTAAGCCTAACCCAACCTCATAAAATCGGTTTATAAGGTGAGGTTTACATCCACTTATATACTATGAAATGTCCTAATCTCTAGTTGATGTCGGATCTCCAACACCAACCACCAATCATCCACCTCTAAAGAACAACGTAGGAGTACAAAAGTCGCCAACCATAAAATACCCACTAAACTCTAGTCACTACACCTTCTCTCTGAAAAAACCCTAGGAGAGATTTTCTAAAATAACTCATCGTAGAATATGTGTGATAGAATAATCAAAATATTTCCTTGTAGGTTCTTCCATTATAATTATACAAAACTTAAATAGCAACAAATTATTATCGTCATCATCGGGGGAGCCCGCTCAAGTGATCTATATCTCGCTTGAGTGAGATAACACCAGTGAAGTTGGGCTGGACGTCGTTTTGCTCACTCAAGCGCCCATGAAAATTGGGTTAAATAGGGGGTTTGAGGCACAACCCTAGTGTGTAAGTTTGAGAGGAAAACACCATTAAGTGACTTGTAACCCAATTGGGAGAATAGGAGGTGTGAGAAACATTAGAGGAGGTACTCATCAAGAAGAAACATCTTGGATATTCTTTTCATGCTTTTCTTGTGTGTAATAGTCATCACGAGTGTCATACATAGCATAAACATGTTCATCACTAATTTTTGTGATTTTGGTTTTTTTATCAGCAATGATAAATTGAATTAAAATGTGACACAATAGGAGTGTCTCAACCCTTATACATTAACAATTCAAAATCAGGCTATTTCCACCTCAAAATCAGGCTATTTCCACCTGATAGATAAAAATCCCACTAGGCACACATAACCATATTCAAAAAACAAAATAACAAAATGAATCATCTAAGATAATATACCCCTACAACACATTCAAACTGGATAGGTAGGCCTTCTTTGGGAAAATTACTACCTCCAATCTGCAGCAATTAGATAAAGCCAAAAATAAATCCTCACAGTGATTTATGTTACTTCTCAAAGTGCTTTCCATCCTTACTAACATTTTCCTTTATTATCCATTTATGCTAGTCAATATGTGAAGGCTACCATTCTATTACAGGTTCACACTAAGATTTTGCTTCGTTCCTACCTCATTATGCCTTTCCTTCCCATTGTTTCATTTTCCCATAATTCTTTCATTTATTTTGTAGAGACTTCCCACCCCCTTTATGACTGCAAAACAAAGAACAACCCTTCCTAGCTTTTATGCATATGATCAATACCTATTTTTTTTATTAATTTTTGTAGGTATTTTCTTTTAATGTCTCCCCTTGTTCCTGTTATATTTACCTTAATTATCCTCATGATTCAACAATGTAAACTCCCTTTCCCTTTTTCGTTAGTTTATTTTATTATCCATATCCTTTAGAGATTGGATTCTACTAACAATAACCTCCTCACCCCCATCAAATATACACTAGTGCAAATAACGCATTCTACAATGACATATTAGGTCGGTTAATTGAGAGTCGGTGTAAACAAAAATGCAATGACATTTTTGTAAATATTTGACACGTATTATACCGGTTGGAAGGACCAATCGGTGTAAAATGTTATTTTTAGAGTAGAAAAAAAGTTTAACTAAAAATATAGTTGGGAGCATGACATATTACACTAGTTGGTCCTTCCTGCTGGTGTAATACGTCTTTCAGAGTAAAAAAAAGTATAAAAAAAACATATGTGCGGAGCTAGACATATTACATCGATTCGTCCTTCCAATCGATGTAATATTTCTTTCAGAATTAAAAAAAAGTTTAAAAAGACATATTACATCGGTTGGTCCATCCAACTGGTGTAATATATTAGTTCAAACCCCTAAAAAAAGATTTAAAAAATACATAAGTCTCTGCCGACAAAATTTCCACTCGCTGCTAGAGTTAGCACTCGTGGGGGCGACGTCATGGAGAATGTTCTGATCATGAAGTACGAGAAGGCGAAGCGTTTGGTGTTGGTGAAGTATAGGTATATGGTGGAGAAGTGGAAGGAAGTGATAGTACTAGACACAGAGAGTGATGAGCCTTGCGCGGATTCAAGTGTGGAAGAGTCACGTGGTGACGATGATAGGTTTAGGGTTCAACAACCTTCATTCAGAAGCATATACAAGTGCAGCTACCAGAAATAGCCGCCCTTATAAATATGATGGACCCATAACCAGTGTAATATGTCCCTTGTGATTGTTATTATTTTGAATTATTTTAATTAAATTTTGGTGCTTTATATTAGTTTTTACAACAATAAAAATTACATCGGTAGTAGAATCAATGTAATATATCTTCTAGAATCGGTATAATATGCGTTATTTACACGGATGATAAAACCTATCTCTTTAACTATGTTCCACATTCTACCAACATTCCCTCGTAATAGAGCCATGCACTGTGATCCCAAATTTTTATTGATGAAAATTGTAAAAATAAGTATTGTTAAAACTGAGGACAAAAGAGAAGAGAAAAATAGATAAAAGTGATGAAGGAGACACTTGAGGTGGCATGTTAATTCTGTCATATTTATCCTATGTCGACAAAACAATCCCAAGTACATTATTGGACACCCCTTGTCACATTGTCAATTTATCAAATAATAACAACAATTTTGAAAAAACTTCAATCAAAATTCTGAAATTTTTAAATACAATAACTAAATCGTGAAAAAAAAATAGAGGAAGCAAAAATAATCAAAATTTCAATTTTTGTCAAACATAATTCCATGACTTTCTTTGGTGTTAGGTCTCATTATTATGGAAGACAATTCTAAATAAGCTTGATAAGACTGAAATTACAGGTAAACTTCGTGTCCCAGCATATTTAACACATTTTTCTATTTCTTATTTAAACTCCAGATCATATATTCATTCAGAACACCTGTTATTTAATTCACACCTTTCGTGACTATTAATGTCTTAAAGTAAAATAAAATATAAAAAATATCATTACTGTAACTTTGTTAAATTATGTTTCTGAAATCAAACCTATTATATATTATCAATTGTTCATTTCGTCTGTATAATAGTTTATATTTTGAATTTTTAGTATATATATATATATATATATATATATATAATATGTTAGTTTTAATCTTGACAAATACATATAAAATAGTTTTTTCTCCCTATTAAAAATATGATTGAAACCCTTTTAGCAAAATACTACAAATCATTTTTTGACGGTCATACTGCAGTCTTTTATCATAATAATAATAACTAAAACTTAATTAAAATGGATAACTATTTATTGAAACCAATAAAAGGTTATCCTTATCCTTATTATTATTATTATTATTATTATTATTATTATTATTATTATTATTATTATTATTATTATTATTATTATTAATAATTATTATTATTAATAATAATATTAATAATAATAATAATAATAATAATAATAATAATAATAATTTATCTGTGAGTTGAAAATGAAAAATTCCACTGCGATCAACATGTATAAAGTACAGTTTTTGACTTATTAGGACGTCATCAATTTTGTTATTAACAATAGTTAGGTGACAACACACTAAGATAATACCATAATTTGTTTATGCTTTGTTTTCATCATTTCACCATGTTTAATTAGAATAAGAAGCGTGTAGTTCCACGGTATCTTAAAAAGTATAAAATAGTTTTAGTTATAATACAGAACAAAAAACTTGTATACTATGTTTTATACTAAATGCCGTCATGTTATATAACATGTTTTCCATATGTTGTTAGACACAAGATTAATCAACCAAAGATATTCTTATTTTTTGTTTTTCAGAAATCATATGTATTTTGGGCACTGTATGGTTGGGGTTTAGCAATCTAGTTCTAGTACACAGTTTTTCCACATACAAGCGGTATCAAATTTTCAATAGAAAAATGAACCTCCAAAAAAAAATTTATGTTGTCTTATTCATAGGACCACTATATATCATATCAATAACAAAACTCTTTTCTCCAATAATTTATTATAAATTCAAAATTAAATTTTTAAACACTGCTTAAATTGAAACACAACAATCATGATTAAATAGAACTATACTTATAAAAGAAAAAAATAAAAATTACACACCCAATTATAATAATATAATAATATTTTAAATTAAAAAAATATATAATTAGAATAATAATTTATTAATATATGGAATAAATGTATTTTACTGAAAAAATATACTAAATCTTTATAGTTTTATATAATTTTGATGCGATAGATTTAAAAATATATATATATATATAAAATAAATTTAAAATTAAATAATATTAGAAATTATATTGTAATTACATAAAAAAAATTGAGTTATCAACATATGATTATATCATTATTATATGATTAGTATGTCCGTGGTCACGACCCTTATAATAACATAAAAGAATTTATATGTGTATGGACAGAAAGGCATGAGAGTGAGATAAAGAGGCAGAACCCACATTAGAAGCCAACTCAATTTCTTCACGGCGCCGAAATTATACATATGGTGAAATCTCATGCTCTTATCTGTATATATAGGGTTCTCTTAGATGCTCTCAACCACACTACAACATAAGCTACAAGCAAAACACATACTTGAACTCACTAGTTCATATATTCTCTCCAACCTCTGTCTTTGTTTTTGTGCTTTCCTAGTTTCTGAAAACATGCTGAGTTGCCAAGCATGGCCAGAACCCGTGGTTCGAGTCCAAGCCTTAGCTGAAAGTGGCCTTAGCTCTATCCCCTCACGCTACATTAAGCCACTCTCTCAAAGACCCTCCAACAACACTTTTTCTTTCACTCCTCATCAATCTTCTCAAACTCATCATGAGCCTCTTCACGATCACATATCTGCTCATCAGTATGCTAACATCCCTGTCATTGATCTAGAACAACTCTTTTCCAAGAATGAGAGTGTTCGAAAAGAGGGGCTGAAGAAGATGGCAGAGGCTTGTAGTGAGTGGGGTTTCTTTCACGTGGTGAACCATGGAGTTAGCCATGAGTTGATGAAGAGTGTCAGGGAACTGTGGCGCGAGTTCTTCAACCAGCCACTCGAGGTGAAGGAGGAGTATGCAAACTCCCCCACCACCTATGAAGGCTATGGAAGTCGTTTGGGAGTGCAGAAGGGTGCCACCTTAGATTGGAGTGACTACTTCTTTCTTCATTACATGCCTTCCTCTGTTAGGAACCAAGCTAAGTGGCCTGCATGTCCACCATCCTTGAGGTATGCTTCTCTTATCCCTATTCAAATTTTCTCCTTTTCATAATAACATAATCTATCTCAGAGATTTTTTAGTGTGAAAAACAAAATATCATTCAATCTTTTTATTTGTTTGATCACTTTAATTGTCTCACAGTTTACCTCTAGCATGTTAGATAAAGTATCATGCACACTTTCAAGTAAAAGGAAGAAATGAAAAACTCTCTTTTCAACTTCAGTTCTCTCATCTCAAGTTACTTACTTCTCTTTCTGTTTCTGTTTGTCAGAAGTAAAATTATAAAGAACAGTCTTAAAATGTGTAGGATCTCTGTGCTTCAAGCTTTTTTTGGCTAGAAAAAGAAAATAACAAAATACTTAATATGTGTTGAAAAAAGATATGTAGTATAAATTTACTTCATTATAATGTTGGTGCGGTCCTTGTCAATTAGATATAACTTAGATGTCAACATTAAAAAAAATATCTAAGTTGTTTATTATAAGCACCGAAATTATTTTGAAACATGTAAGTTGTACGAGTGATTTTAAAGATGTACTTATATTTAGAATATATACTTTTTTTTACATGTTTGTCTTCTCTCTCTTTCTTAAACAATAGATCATGTCTACTTAAAAATAACCCAGAAAAAACTCATTGCCAAACTATCCCAGACATAGTGACTGGAATTTATTGGTAGCAAGTGATAGGTTGCTTGTTCAAACACCCTAGACTCAAATTAAGAATTTATATTTTATTGCTATCATGTCTTTTTTGTGTTTTTTTTTTTCAAGATATAAAGTTGTTGTTTGTTTGGTAAGATGGGACGTGGCTACTTATGTTTGCTTAATGTTAGTTGTTAAAATGAAGGTGTACCCAACTAATTAAAGTGGTGGTGTTTTCATAATATTAAGGTCTCGTGGAGGTTGGAAAGAGGGTACTACGAGTGAATTTAACTTTATTAAAAATAATTATCCAGTGAAAATTGAACTTGTATTTATTAATTTGAAGTAAAGTTTTGTTTTTTCATACAAGAAAAGCTTTTTTGATAAGTTCAGCTTTGTGGGAATTTTGACTCTATCCAATTTGTGTTATCTCTTTACTGTGAACTCAAAATATATTAATTTTAAAATATTATATTTTAAATTTTAAAAACACTGCACAAAAATGTCTAGAAATAAATTGTTGAACACCGTTCTCAAGCGTAAACACGTAGTAAACTTGACCTTTTGCATGTAAAACGTGTGGCAAAACTATCTCAACATTGAAAAATGCGAATAGATAATGGTTGGAAAACGTGGTACTGTGTGTGCATCTGAATGCACCGATTAAAGACACTGAAGATTCACGGGTGCTGTGTAAATTGGCTGGACCAAACTCTAATTAGCTACCATTTCGGTCCAATGGCTTCATCTGAGAAATAACTCCACATTTAATACATACTGTGCCAAATAATTCATTTAATTGTCTTTATCTTTGCATCACAAATTTATGTTTCACCACAAAATATTAGACTGAGTACCCAAATCATTCGAGCTCAACTACCAAGAACCAATAAAATAAGTCTTCTGAAAGTAATATCTGTAAGGACACTGTAATAATAGCCACTGTATTCAATTGTGCTTTTTTTTTCTTCTTTTATACATGCACAGAGATGTCAATAACATTGTTTGCTTCTTTGGAGCTAGCTCACGAGAAGCAGCATAGTGTAATTTTAGACAGGATTAATTGGGACCCTTTTGTTTTCTAAGTATGGTAATAGTATGTAATCAAGAAACATACTTGGTTAAGTTGTTTGATATCTTTGTTTGATAATAAATACATGTAGGACCATTTTCTTGAATCTCTTTATATTGATGATTCATTCTGTTGTCACTTTCTGAGGTGAAAGAAAATAATGAAAACAATACCTTATTTCACCCCCACTAATTCTGTTTTTGTGGTGATAGGAAAGTGATTGCTGAATATGGAGAGGGAGTGGTTAAGCTAGGAGGAAGGATACTCCAAATTATATCTGTAAACCTTGGTTTGAAAGAGGATTTTCTGCTTAATGCATTTGGGGGTGAAAGTGAGGTTGGTGCATGCCTAAGGGTGAATTTCTATCCAAAGTGCCCTCAACCTGATCTCACTTTAGGACTCTCCCCTCATTCAGACCCTGGTGGCATGACCATTCTCCTCCCAGATGATTTTGTTTCTGGTCTTCAAGTACGCAAAGGAGATGAATGGATCACAGTTAAGCCTGTCCCAAATGCCTTCATCATCAACATTGGTGACCAAATTCAGGTCCTAATTCTCTCTGGATTGTTCAAACCTTTTACCAGTCAAGCTGTTGTTTCATGACTAATTTACCTTTGATTACTCTTTGGATCTAGTCATATCTTACACATGTATTTTGACATTATTCGGAGAAAATAATCAAACTTCCAAACAAAAACTCATTAGATTTAAATATCAAGAATTGGTAGTTGTTACTTATTAATAAATGTTCAATGGCATGTTTAATTTCAGGTGCTGAGTAATGCAACTTACAAGAGTGTAGAACACAGAGTGATTGTGAACTCAAACCAAGATCGAGTGTCATTGGCCATGTTCTATAACCCAAGGAGTGATTTACTTATTCAACCAGCCAAGGAGCTTGTGACAAAGGAGAGACCAGCTTTGTACTCACCAATGACATATGATGAATATAGACTTTACATAAGGCTAAATGGAACATGTGGGAAGGCTCAAGTTGAATCACTCACTTCCAAATCGTCATTGCAAGGTTAAAACAGTGTTAAAATAGTGTGTTCAGTATTTTCCATGTTTAATTAAGAAGTTATTTTATGAAGTTAATAGTTGTAATTTTGTACTTGTTAAATGTAATTTCTTGTGTTTTCTTAAGTGTATCCAAACATGGTATGAGAAGATGATGATATATGAGATGGCAGTGTTTGCAGGTATTAGATGGATAGATAGATAAGTTTTTATGATGTTTTGTTTTGGGGTGCAATAGTTGAAAATGAAAGGAAGAGGTTGAATCACATGCCAAAAAATTGGGTTGATGTGGATTCATATATGAAAGTGAGGTGTTGTTGCCTAGGCCAAATGGGGAAAGAATTGAATAATGGTAAATGATAGGGTAGATGAGAGCATATTTTAGCAACTTTCTCCCTGGTTGTCCTAGTGGAATGCTGACTATTAAGGGTCACAAGAAAGGAAAAAAGACAGCACCATGGATGGATGGGACATCATTTTTCCAATTAGTACCACCACACAACTTCCATCTAAGTTCCCACCTTTCCATTCATGCACGTTTCAACTAACAAACTTATTATAATCATTAATTACTTTACTCACGTTCTAAAAAGCCCTCCCTATCAACCATTAATAATCTCACATTTTTAAATTATACTTCTCCCTATCAACTTTCTAACTCAATTGCTTTCAATGGTGTGTCTAAATTAAGTTACTTTATGCTTTTGACAAGGAATATTTTCCTATCATATTCCTAAGAGAATTCATCTACTTTAATACTCCTTTTAATAATATAAAATATTAATATAATAATATTTTTTATCACAAGGGGTTGAGATGGTCACTAACAATTAAATTGACCAAATCTCAGTCTAACACCCCTAACAACAAGATTAGAGGGAATTAGATATAAAATTGTAGATAGTGTGATAAGATTATAAAAATCATGTTGATACAGACCTAATTTATCCCTATAAATAGATTGACCAATATCATACCAAAATATGCATTTATTAAGTATATATTACTTTTATCCAAGATTGGGCATTAACTTAATCTGTTGGATGACCTTTTACAAGTATTTTTTTCAACATTTCAATCGAAAATCGAGATCTCAGAACATAGTAAGGAACAAGAGATATTTCTAGTTTAAACAAAAATAATTGGCATTCAAAATGGAATTGAACCTACCACTACAAGAAAATCATCAAATAGAAACCAATTTTAGAAACAAAAAAATAATTAGTTGCTATATTAACTAAATTAGAGACCATTTTAAAAACTAAAAAAATTTTGGTTACTAAATTAGTTTATATTATTGTTAAATAATTTCTAAATTTGTATCTAATTAGTTACCAGATTTTAACTATCAAATATTTAGATTCTAAATTTGGTAGCAAAAACATTAGTTGTTGATTAGATACTAATTTAAAAACTATTTAATAATAATGGAAACTAGTTTAGAAACCAATTTTGTTTTAGTTTCTAAAATGGTATCTAATTTAGTCAATATAGTAACTAATTATTTTTTGTCACTAAAATTGGTTTCTATTTAATGATTGTATTGTAGTTTACTATATTTATAAAATAAAATAAATGAATTAAAATGTTATTTAGTTGGTGTTTTTTTGTTTGTTGGGACTAGCTGTTTTTCTTATTTAGTGAATGTGATGTGAAAACAACTACTACTATAGTAGTGTTTAGCTTTTTACAATGAAAATCAAGTTATAATTTTAAATAATTTAAATATGCATATACGTTTATTTACATTTGATATTTTAAATTTATTTTTATTACAACTCATAATAAATTAATGTTTAGTTTCTAAGATCTGTGGGATCTCTATTCATTAACGTTATTTATTTATTTTTGTTTAATTTAGTCTTTTTACTGATAAAAAAATTTAATCAAATTTCTTAATTTAAAACAAACGAATAGAGTTTCCCAATTTTAGGAACAAACAATGTGAACTTTGTATCTATTAAAATTAGTACGGTTAATTTACAAATTTCCATTATTGGTTATAAATTGAGTACATATAAATTAAAATTATCAATATATTATTTTACTTTTAATTAGACAAAAGTCAATAAAATAATAATATTTTTATATTTATAAAAATTGAGAAACTTTGATTGATTTTTTTTATTAATATTTATATTAAATTGAATAAAATAAATAAATAATGGAACTAAAATAAATAATTAAACCTTAAATCAATTAGCCAAACTTTATTTTCTATATAGCAATTTTTAAGAATAATCAGCAAATAATACAGGTAAAAAAATGTTTGTGAAATAAAAAAGGAAAAAATACTATATAAACAATTATTAGTTCATATATAGATAATAGAAATATAATTTATTTTGATAATTATTTATAAATATTGCATCATACTTAACATAAATTTTCTTCCATTAAAATGATTAAAGAATGATGTTTTTTAAGAAAAAACATTTCATATGATATGTTTATGAAATATACGACATAAAATAAAGAAGGCAAGTTGCCTACATGGACTTTATAAACTTCAATTAGTATCACTTTTATATTTCCAATTGAACTTATCTGAATCTGTAAAATCACTATGTTTGGCTGTTTCCTATTAAAAACATTTTAAATGTTTAAGGATCGTAAACATATGTTTATGCTTAAAGTATGTTCTCTTTTTTAAAGTATTATTTGTCAAATTGCTTTTGTGTTGAACACGTCTTTTGAGATGCAAGATTGTTGCTAGATTACTTTTTGTCACTTGTGATAAGAACAGGCTAGGAAGGCTTCTCTTGTACTTTTTTTAGTATTTTTTTATATATAATTCAATGCAAAAGGTTTAAATACTTCACAAGTTTTGGATTTTGGTTTTATAAGAGATACTGATTTGGTATGAAACTTATGGTTTTAAACCTTAAATTAGGTTTTAAAACATATAAATAAGAAAATATTTTTAAGTTTTGAAAATTTAAAATGTGATTTTGTTTATTAAAGTGCGAATTTTATAGAAATTTTATATTGAAGACAAAATGTAAAAATATCTCATGGAAAGAAACAGGACACAACAAAATCTAACACTACAAGAAAAATTCATTTTAGTTACCGACAAAAGGTGAGAGTATAAAAAAGAAGCCATAAATAAGGGTGAAGTCAACTCAAGTTGAACACAAAAATAAATGTCAAATATTGTGTCCACAATGAAGACTTTTATCTCACACTAAAAATTATTAAAATAATAATAATAAGTTAGCATTTAGAATGGGACACAAGTAGATGCAATGACAAAAATTAAGTGACAAAATAATATTGAGTCTAAAATGGAAACACAAAGTGGACGCAAGTTAAAATTATTAAAATAATAATAAGTTAACGTTTAGGATGTGGACACAAAGTAGATGCAATCAAAAAATAAGTTGCAGACAAAATGATACTGTGTCAAGAATATGGACACAAAGTGGATGCAAGTTTATATTTTATTACATTTAGTATAGGTTTAGGCGACACTAATATTTGTTTCCCAGGTAGTGTTCCCAATGACGACAATTTACTCACATTTTCTTTCTCACATAGTGTTCCTAACAACGACACTAAGTTTAATTATTGTTGGAGATCCTACGTCGACTAGAGATTATGACATTTCATAGTATGTAAGTGGGTGCAAGCCTCACCTTATAAGCTGGTTTTGTGAGGTTAAGTTAGGTTTAAAATCCACTTCTTAATATCGTATCAGAGTCATTTCAACCATATCTTAGTGATTGTTTGTTAGGTTTATCAAGTCACTTGCTATCGGTCTGTTATCAGACCACCCATAATATATAATCTCATGCACGAGTTGGTAGCCTCGGTGTGAGAGGTGTGTATTGGAGATCTCACATAGAGTAGAGATTAGAACATTTCACAGTATATAAATCGATTTTATGAAGTTGACTTAGGCTTAAAACCCATTTCTTAATAATTATTTAATTTTATATCTATTTTAGTGTCCCCCAAACCTACGCTATAGTTAAATAATATATTTTTTTCTTTACGTAGGCTTAGACAACACTACCTTGTAAATTTGTGTTCCATTGGAGGACGTCTCTAATGCATAGCCACCAAAATATTAGCTTCCATTTCTATTGGGACCCTAAGCCCACACTAGCCCCATGTAGTGTCTCTCTTTTACTCTTTGCGTCACTCTTTTGGGAACTCTACCATCATTATTTCTTGTAATGTACATAAAATCAAAATTTATAACATAATATTTGCATTGGAGATGATATAAATACTTTGGGACAAAATTATTAACTAACTAACTAAAAACGAGGATGATAGAATGTTTTCAGAAGGATAAATGGTTTTTTAAGACACATTGTTTAGAATGATTTGTATTGTAAAGTGTTCTTGAACGAAGTTGGAACCAAGAGAACTATTGAACCACTCCTCATTTTGTACTTATTTGGGATTTGTGCTTATTTATATAATTATCGTGGATCATTTGCATTAATGAGCCTAATAAAAATAGATTAACTAATGTTGAGTCATTTATTAATTTTGTTATTAGTCAAGTCGATCGACCTGAACCAGATACCGAGATTTTGCTCGATCGTGTGGATACATTAAGTACTAATCATTTGACACCTTAAAATAACTTACACTTCTATTGACCCAACTCTTAATATTTAAAGTGGAAAAATAATGATATTTTCACAATTTTTATTTTTATATAATTATTTCAATTTTATTATAAAAATAGAATATTCAAATTATATTATTATAAAAGAGTTGTTATATTTTTTTTTTTCAAATTAAAATAATAGTTACTAGTATATTATCTAAAACTAATACAATAGTTTCCAAATATCAATAAAAAAATTAACTTTAGACCAAATGTTAAATCATAGATCCTAAAAGTGAGAATAATATTAATCATCATTAATTGTGATTCATAATACCCAATCATAAGTTTCTAAAATTGTATCGTTGGAATTGAAAGAAAAAAATAGGTCCTTATAATACATGACTTCCAATCTTTCTTTAACAATAAAAAGTTTTTTTTCTATAACTTCTCTTTTTTCTAAAATTTTAAATTAAAAATATTGAGTTAAATATACATATATTTAATGAATATGTTGGTTCAAATAGAAATGTGGGTCGAATCCCTAAAAAATATCTCGTGTTCAAAGTCATTTTAATGAAATAAATTTTAAAAATAAAATTCCACGAATATTGTATTTGAATGAGCTTATAAAAATAGCGTAAAATACCTTCTTGCAAGAAATGTAGGAGTTATGTTTCTTTAACTTTATAACATTGGGTTATAAGTTAAACAAAAATAAAATTATAGCTTATTTGGATCAATGTATAAAATGACTAGAACATATATGTTAAAATAACATGAAATTGATTTATAATTTTAAATTTTTCATCTTAAAACTACAATAAATATTTACTGAGAACGAGACACAAATAGTATCAGACTAGAAGAATATGATATCTTTTTAATTATTTGGAATGAATAGCATTGGTGGACACTAAAAAATAATTTTTTATTTTATTGTTGAATTATGATGCATAATTATTTATGATTTTATTTTTATTATATCTTTTTAATTATTATATAAGTTTAAGTATAGGATAGATTGTACAACGCTAAATGGGATAAAATGATTTTTTATTATTGTGACACTTATACATATGTTCTTTATTTGTTTAATTTCAATCTTTGAAGTATATGCTATATTCCAATTTAATTAATTATCCATGCATCTGTTATAATTTTATGCAAATTGTCCTTTTATTCCAATTGCCCGTGGTTCCAAATAATGAAATATATTAGTTGTGATAATTTGGAGAAACATTTTATATTTTTTAAATCTTCACCTTCCATTCCAATTAAATTAATCAGTCCATATACGTTGTTTTTGTCCATTTCTTCACACAATGTAATGAAGATGAAATCGAATTTATTTTTCCTCTACTGAATTGGTAAGTCCTTGGTATATATTCAATTGGGATAAAAACAATTACTTTTCTTTCATTCTTCTGTTCAACAATCGAAAGCCACTTCATTAACAAGTGCTTAGGGCAATTATGTTCTAGTGCTTTTATGTGGAATCTTAAGATTTATAATATGTTGAAATACATCTACATTAAATCGTTTTAATAAAAAAATAAGATACCCAAGTGAGTATCTTAAATAGATGTTATTAAAGACTCTTTTATATAACTTTTTATGTTAAAATTGGGATTAGTGTGGAATGAGGATTAGATGTTAAATACTATTTACATAGAATGTAGGTATATTTGTTTGAGTTGATACCTTTTATACCGAAATTATATAAGTTTGTTACCATTTGTCAAAAAAATGTTAAATTGTACATAAAATATTTTTATTTTACAAATTGGTAAAGAAAATGTAAATTTCTTGGATTAAATGATTTTTTAGTTTTGAAATGTGTTCTTACCGATTTTACTTAAACTTGTGAAATAGAGTTTTGTAAGATATAAAGGTAAGGTTAGAAATTTATATCTTATTTGTTTGTTGACCTTCCTTTTTCATGTTCTTAAAAGCTTAGAACTTTGTTAGATATCTTACAATTAGAAATAGAGACATTTTATAGTATATAAAGTAGATGTAAACCTTACTTTATTAGTTAGTTTTATAAGGTTAAGTTAAACTTAAAGTTCAATTTTTAATATAGTATTAAAGTCATTTATAACATATCTAATAAAAGCTTTTTGGGCTTATTATTAGACTATCGATAAATATATAGTCTCACTCTCACATACGAATTGATAGGTCTCAATATAAGAAAAGTGTGTTGGAGATCTCACAACGACAAATGATGTGTAAGAGACTTATGATGTCATGCAATTTACCAAAGTTATTTTCATATGTTTATAGCAGTATTTTTATCAAAGAAACTATAGTCACAAATATTTGGATACTAAGAATTAATTATACATAAAGTATATTAAAAAGTATAGGTTAAAGCTTTAGAAAACCTTTGAAAAGAGGAAAAACACAATAAGTGACTTTTGGGATGGGGGAATTGCATTAATCAACTGCACAAATTGTTTGGTTCCTTTTGCTAGTCAAAGTCAGATTATAGCACTGATTAATACAATAGAATAAAAGTGTGTTTACTTTATAAGTTTCACATAATTTGTCTGGTAGTTTGGATCCCATTAAGATAAAGAGAATAAATTTGCACTATATAAAAATACTTTTGTGATATATCATAATTTGTACTGGTCGGTACCAGACGAGTCAGTCTTGGTCTCAATGACCAACTGCCCAAGTAAAAAAACATAGGAAATACAATAAGTAGCAATGGTTACAAGTAGCGTTGAATGAGTCAATGTACATGCCGAAATATGCGAGAATAACTGATTAACTGAAAGATACACACACATTCCTAGTATCAATGAACTACTATGCATATCAGTTAATAACTGATGTCGACCCATCAAGGTCAAGGCCCATAAGCCAATACTATAAATAGAGTCCTCTATGAAGTAGTAAGGTACATTTTTCTCATTTTTAACTTAAACACACTCAAACCATAACACTTACTTGTTCACCAGAGTACCTTGTCCATGTAACCCCCCGACCAACCGAGCATCAACATTTGAAGAAGGAGACTTGAAGTAATTAAGAGATCACCGACACGTCAACAATTGAACGTTCAGTCAAAGGTACTATATGGACCCCTCAGCCTATACAGGTACAATTGGTGCCCACCGTGGGGCTGAGGTAGTATTCAATTTTTAGTAACAAGCCACAACCGACAATGATGGTGTCAACAAGGAATAATGCTAACAACAACCACATGATGAATGAGCAGATAACTATGATCTAGGTTCTCCAGGCACAAATAGAGGAGTTACGACAAAAAGGCATCGCAGACCAGTTATGGAATGAAGAGGATCAACGTCAACATGAGGAGGAGATGTCCCTTTTGAAGGAGCAAAATAAAAACCTAGAGCAACGTCTTGATGGGCGTGAACGGGAAGAACAATCCCGAGCACCACCACCAACGCATCAAACCCATCAAACTCATCAAACTCACCAAAGTTCAAGAAATACTCCTCCCCCGAACGACGAGGGGAACCTGAGAGGACATTCATTCACAGACAAGATAATTGATACACCACTCCCTCCCAAGTGGAAAGGATTAATTATCAAACTCTATGATGGTTCCACCGATCCAAACGAGGACCTAAATGTCTTCAAGACACAAATGACTCTTTACACAACCAACAAGGAAATATGGTGTAAGGTCTTCCCCGCCTCCCTCCAAGAGGGACCGCTCAGTTGGTTCACTGGACTCCCTCCTAACTTTGTGGGAAACTTTAAAGTTCTGACAACAAAGTTCATCATACAATATGCAACAAGCTGACCATGTCACAGCTCATCCATGTCTCTCCTTAACGTGAAACAAGAAAAAGGAGAATCCTTGTGAGCATTTATACACAGATTCAACAAAGTTTGCATGGGTATCAGAAACTTGATGCTGGAGATAGCCATGCATCATCTTGTCTGGGAAATCCGATCGGGCCGATTCACCGAAAGCTTAATCAAGAGATCGACTAAAAACATCATGAATTGAGGAACCATGCAACCAAATTTATACAGATAGAAGAACACATCGACTATCATAGGAGTCGTCAATCTGAAGGTGTCGATAAGGGAAAGAAAAGGACAAGGGCAAGGGCAACCGACCTGTATTGGGTTGGTCTGACCATTTTAGAGAAAACCGGGGTCCTCGATTTCTTAGTTACACACCATTGACTATTCCAAGGGGAAGAGCTTTGGACGAGGCATTGCAAGCCGAGTTAATCCCGACCTTAAAGCAATCACAGACTTCAAGGAACGCGGATACATCTAAACACTGCCAATATCATCGCAATTATGGCCACACGACCGAAGGCTTCCAAACATTGAAAGATAAAATAGAAGAACTTATCCAAGTTGGCCATTTCCACAAATTCATTAAGACTGACACCAGCTCATACCGATCTCCACAAAGGGATCAGTACCCACCTAGAGGACAAAGAGAATACTACGATCGACCACGGTGAGGGGATTCACGTCGACGTAATGACAACCAGCATCCGATGAGACAAAGACAAAGCGAAAGTCCAGTAAGAAGGACTCAACCACGAAGTGAAAGTCCTGAGAGGAGTAACCGGACCAGACGTAAGGTCCAAGAGGTTATTAATACTATTGTCGGGCCGGTGTCACTCGGCATTCCCGGACGAGAAGTCAATACAATAGCTAGAGGTGTTTTGGAGGTGGATGTTCTAACTTAGCTAGAAGAAACATCTTCGGGCTATTCAGTCAGCCCATTCCACCTCCATCCGAAATCGACCGAGGATGCCCCCAATCACTTTTACCAACGACAACTTCACTGCAATAAACCCATCGTAAGACGATCCCATGGTGATTATCGTGGAAATAGATAAGTTTGCAATTACTAAGGTCTTGGTGGATCAGGGCAGGTCGGTGGACATCCTTTATTGGAAGACTTTCAGGAAAATGAGAATTCCCGAAACAAAAATTCAATCTTATGATGAAAAAATTGTTGGATTCTAAGGCAAGCGACTAGATACCAGAGGTTTCATCGACCTATACACTACGTTTGGAGAAGAGGGGTGTTAGTAGAACTACAAAAATCATATATTTATTCATTAACGCAAATACCTCCAATAATATACTGCTTGGATGACCATCCATAAATCGTCTAAAGGCGACAGTGTCCACCCCTCACCTAGCGATGAAGTTTCTGTCAACGACTAACGGCATTGTTACAATCCATGTGGATCAAAAAATCGCTCGTGAATGTTATGTCGCAAGTTTAAAGGTTGAGTCTACCAGACACTTATATCGAGCCTCACCACACGGTCGGTCTCATGAAAGGAGGGGGCAATCATTCGCATATAGGGAATCGACCGAGAGACATTCCCATGACAAAAGAACTGGAGAACACATGGTCGCACTCGTTGACTTAGACCCTCGGCTTGACGAAGCCCGAATGGAGCTAGGCGAGGACCTTTGTCCTATGCCCCTTCGATATGATGAACATAAGACGCATATTAGAACGTCTTTGAAACCGGACGACAACATATTGGTAAGTCAAACTTTCATTGATAATGCATACCTATTTGCTTAGACAACTGTTGATATGTCCATGGTAAGCCCGGATATCATTACACATCGCCTCTCCATTTACAAAGAGGTCAGGTCAGTAGCTCAGAAAAAACAAAAGATGGGCGAAGAAAAGCGCGATGCCACGAGAAGAAACTGGGCAATTAATGAAGGTCGGCTTCATCAGAAAAGCACATTATACAACATGGTTGGCCAACGTGGTCATGATCAAGAAATCAAATGGTAAGTGAGGATGTGTGTAGATTACATTGATCTTAAGAAAGCATGCCCTAAAGACTCTTATGCCTTGGCGAACATTGATCGGCTCATAGACGGAGCAGCATGTCACACTATCCTGAGTTTTCTAGATGCATACTCACCACACGGTCGATCTCGTGAAAGGAGGGGGCAATCATTCGCATATAGGGAATCAACCGAGAGGCATTCCCATGACAAAAGAACTGGAGAACACATGGTCGCACTTGTTGACTTAGACCTTCGGCTTGACGAAGCCCGAATGGAGCTAGGCGAGGACCTTTGTCCTATGCCCCTTCGATATGATGAACATAAGATGCATATTAGAACGTCTTTGAAACCGGACGACAACATATTGATAAGTCAAACTTTCGTTGATAATGCAGACCTATTTGCTTAGACAACTATTGATATGTCCATGGTAAGCCCGGATATCATTACACATCGCCTTTCCATTTACAAAAAGGTCAGGTCAGTAGCTCAGAAAAAACAAAATATGGGCGAAGAAAAGCGCGATGCCACACGAGAAGAAACTGGCAATTAATGAAGGTCAGCTTCATCAGAAAAGCACATTATACAACATGGTTGGCCAACGTGGTCATGGTCAAGAAATCAAATGGTAAGTGGAGGATGTGTGTAGATTACATTGATCTTAACAAAGCATGCCCTAAAGACTCTTATGCCTTAGCGAACATTGATCGGCTCATAGACGGAGCAGCATGTCACACTATTCTGAGTTTTCTAGATGCATACTCACCACACGGTTGGTCTCGTGAAAGGAGGGGGCAATCATTCGCATATAGGGAATCGACCGAGAGGCATTCCCATGACAAAAGAACTGGAGAACACATGGTCGCACTCGTTAACTTAGACCCTCGGCTTGACGAAGCACGAATGGAGCTAGGCGAGGACCTTTGTCCTATGCCCCATTCGATATGATGAACATAAGACGCATATTAGAACGTCTTTGAAACCGGACGACAACATATTGGTAAGTCAAACTTTCATTGATAATGCATACCTATTTGCTTAGACAACTGTTGATATGTCCATGGTAAGCCCGGATATCATTACACATCGCCTCTCCATTTACAAAGAGGTCAGGTCAGTAGCTCAGAAAAAACAAAAGATGGGCGAAGAAAAGCGCGATGCCACGAGAAGAAACTGGGCAATTAATGAAGGTCGGCTTCATCAGAAAAGCACATTATACAACATGGTTGGTCAACGTGGTCATGGTCAAGAAATCAAATGGTAAGTGGAGGATGTGTGTAGATTACATTGATCTTAACAAAGCATGCCCTAAAGACTCTTATCCCTTGGCGAACATTGATCGGCTCATAGACGAAGCAGCATGTCACACTATCCTGAGTTTTCTAGATGCATACTAGGATACAATCAAATCCATATGCATCCAAGAGACAAAGAAAAAACAGCTTTTATGACTAACTCCAATAATTTTTATTATGAGGTCATGCCATTCGGCCTCAAAAATGTTGGGGCCACCTACGTACGGCTGATGGACTACATCTTCAAGGACATGCTTGGACGAAATGTTGATGTTTATGTGGACAACATTGTCATCAAATCTTACTCATGTGAACATTTATATTAAAGACTTACAAGATGTATTTCAAGCCCTTCGCAACCATGGCATGAGGCTTAATCCCGACAATTGTACGTTCGGAGTGGAATGAGCAAAGTTCTTAGGCTCCATGCTAACTCATCGTGGCATAGAAGCAAACCCCGAGAAATGTACGACAATCACTACAATGCAAAACCCCGAAAATGTTAAGGAAATTTAGTGGCTGATCGACCGACTTACTGCAATTTCCATATTCGTGCCAAAACTTGCAGAAAAGGCTAAGCCCATCATACAATTGTTACAAAAGGCATCTAAATTTCAATGAACAGGCGAATACAAAGGAATATTCCTTCAGTTGAAAGCTTTCTTGGCATCTCCCCCAGTCATACAAAAGCCGAATGCCAAGAAACCTATAAATATCTACCTTGTTGTCTAGTAAGACGCAAACAAATCAGTATTGGTTCAAGAGGTGGAGAAAGAAGAAAGACCAAGTCTACTTCATCAGCCGAGTACTCCACGATGCCGAAGTCCGTACTAGATGATTGAGAAGGTCGCCTTGGCCTTGGTAATAATCGCACGACGAATTAGTATGTATTTTCATAATCATCGCATTATAGTAAGAACCGACTATCCCATAATGAAGATACTGGCAAAACCAGATTTGGATGGACGAATAATAGGATGGGCGGTGAAATTATCAGAATTCTATATTCAATATCAACCTAGAGGGCCAATTATATCACAAGCTTTAGCTGATTTTACAGCTAAGCTCAGCCCTCGACCGATTGAGCAGGAGGATTCCAAGTGGACTCTACATGTTGAGGATTCTTGGCATTAGGATTACGTTTTTCTCATTTTTAACTAGAACACACTCAAATCATAACATTTACTTGAGCGCGAAGTACCTTTTGCAGGTAACCCCCGACCAACCAAGCATCAACATTTGAAGAAAGAGACTTGAAGTAATTAGGAGATCACCAACACATCAACAATTGTACGTCCAGTCAAAGGTACAATCGGGATCCCTCACCCTTTATAGATACATAATCTTTATAGCATATGCTTGCTACTATAATTAATTAATTAAAACCTTAGAACTTTACTGGTTGGATGCTTAATTCATTTAATATTTAGGTTATTGGAGTACGACCGAAGTCCTGGTAGCTTAGATGTAAAAGCTTGTTAAAATAAAAAATGAGAAGGTTAACTTAGTACAATAATTATAATAAATAATAATTTAGATATATTTAGATTTTTAGACTCATTTACATCTATTAAATAGTTCATAACCAATAGAAAATAGAAAAAAAAATATTTGATTTCTTAAACAAAACTCACACTACAAATTTACCAATAAAATTTTAAACGAACTTTTTCATTATTATCCAGCTCTAATTATAATTTAAAAATGGAATCAAAATGTCTTTACGACATTTAGAAAAAATCTTTTTATTCGATATTAACCAAACAAATTATTTACTTTAAAATTTTATAATTACTTTAATCCAACTTTAAATTTCGAATCTTTTGTTGCGCAATAGAGCTAACCAGAAGCCAGTGGTTTATGTTAATCTAGAAAATAGATTACCTTAATGACTAGTTTTCTTAGCATGCATCATACACTCACGATGCAAAATAGTTGACTTTAAAAACTAACTTTACTTTTTTAAATATAATAGTCGAACAAAAAAATAACTTTACTTTAATTTTAATTAGAAATAATATCAAAATATAATATATATAAAAATGGAAAAGATGACAGAACAGGAAAGATGAGAACTGTAGAAGATTAATTGTGAAATTTGCTTGATTTTTAAATAAAATCCATATATTTAAAAATTAAGATTAAGAGTAGTTTATAAACGTGTTTAAGAATAAAAAAAACTATGATGGAAATAGTATTTAAAAAATATAATTTCTTCTTGTATTAATATTTTTCGTAGGACGGTGAGTTTTGGATGTGGTGGCCACTATGTTTTAGTTAACCTGAAGATTAAGATAAGTTTTGAGGTGCCCTATCCCTAATTATTTGGTGGCTACAATTATTTTGACTCAAGACTACAACCATACGCTGAATTCGTTCATGTTTAATTTATTAGATATACATAAGAAGGTTTTTTAGGTCTAAAGATATTGGTTATTAAACATTGAACTTGGGAAAAAAAAGGTATACATCAGAATTAACTACATTAATCTTAGTCAATTATGCTTAAAGAACACCTACCTTTACCTAATATTTTGCAAAAATATCACTTATTAAAAGCAGATGAGATTTGTTTATCAAAATAAGTTTATAACCGTCTATTTTTAAAATAAACAAGTAAGACAAATACTTGTAAAAAGAAATTAAAAGTCTGTTTATATCATAAAAACACTTTTAAGAAAAAAATAAGCAAAACCAAACTGTCCATAGTTTAGTGCTAATATGGTTATTTAGTCGTGCTTAACGAAGCATGTCAAATTCTTTAATTTGATGGTTATTCTTGTAATGTTTTTGTTTTCCTTGTAATAAAGCACAGGTGTTTATTAGGCCCGTCTCTCTTTTCTTCTTACTAGAATAAAAAAAGAATTGTAATAAAAAAGTAATTATTAAAATTTATATTGAAGCTATAAAAATTATACACATAAAAAATAATTATAATTTTTTTTCATTAAGTTTTATAATATTATAATTCTACAATAAGAGCACTTATAATTTTCTGAGAGTAAAAGAATGAGTATAAAAAAACCGATACAAAGGAATTAGTATATTTTTTTATTAATTTTTATAATATAATAATTCTTAATTTCACATTAACTTAATTTTTCTTAATAAATTGTACTACTAAAAAAAAACATATCAATACCTATTTTGCATTAAAACTGTTGTTTTTTTAATTCTACTAAAAACAAATACATCAATATTGTTCTTTCTATTTTACTGAAAACAAATTACATAAACGATTGTACTAAACCATCTATTTACCCAATTAGTTATTATAGATATAAATTATAAATACATTAACATTAAAATGTGATTAGAGTTCACATACAAAACTGAAATTCAAATATAGTAAAATCAAGAACATAAAGTTATTATCGATTTATGGAGAAGTTAACAGTTTCTAAAATGTCACAAGTCAATTAATTTATAAGCATTTCTTAATTTACTGGCTTAATTCATTATAAATTAAAAAATGGGAAGAAGGGGTTTAAAGGTAGGTGCAAACGGAAAAGCAAAAACTAAAATGTGAATATGAAATATAATACTGTGACATTAAAGTTAAAATCTTTTAGGCCCATTACAGAGGTTATCGTTGCTATGGATGAAACACCTGAAGATCTTTAGATAAGCCTCTCTTAATGAAGGATAGCTTAAAAACCCTAAACTCTGGAAAGACTTCAGTGACACAAGAGTGTTGCAAATGCATTGGTAAAACATGCTTCCCACAATTTTTGCTCTAATTGTTTTAATGGTCTTCCTATTCCCTACGCAGTTGCATTCACAGAGCAGGTCTAACGATACAACTTGTATTTCCTAGCCAACACAGTGTACCCACAAATTCAACAGCAACGGTTCCATGTCTGCACAGTGCCAGAATCAGAATATCTTACAAGCTGATGCTACGAGACAAGCAATATCCCAGAGTAAGCAGCTTGGAGAAAACAAAGGTAGGAGGGATAGAATGACCAAAACAGTCCAGAATTCGAACTACAAGATATTCGCACTTTGATAAACATATTCTGACTGCACTAAACAGTTTTGATTCAACATTGTCACACCAGAAGAGAAGGCAGGAGTGGTTAAAACGAGTGGAATCATACATGTCATGTCACACCAGTGGCTCCAAGGCACCATGTTTTACACAAGTAACAAAGTGCGTGTATAATTGGCGCACCCAATCCTTCGTAACTCGCACAGCACCAGGTGGAAAGGAACCCTTCTAAAAGTGGAACCAAATAATCATCACAAAGAAGCCAAGTCCATATTGTAGGAGGAATATTACACTATTTGGAAAGCCAGATTGAATATAGGCAAACACTCAGACAACTACTCATTTCCTAAGTTTAAAGAACCGTCTTTCATCAACTTTAAGCTCAAGCTATTGAATCTCCCACGTGAATAATGCCTTGATGCCTTTCTCCAATCCGTTCCAGTTTTCATCATAGCAACAAATTCATCGTAGCTGATACGTCCATCCTGCAATTATTCAAGAATTTGAGGGTACAATTCCCTAATCAATACCATATCTAAAGAAATAACTCCCGAATATCACCTTATCCGTGTCTACTTCTAGGAAAATATCATTTGCTACATCTGTACAATCATCTGCTCCATCTTCCATCAAGGCATTCCGTAGCTCATCTGGTTCAATATATCCATTCCCATCTTTGTCAAAATAGGAGAAGGCCTTACGAAGATGCTCGTCATTAGCCATCCTTTTTAAATGAAGGGAAACAGCAACAAATTCTCCGTAGTCTAGCGTTCCCTTACCATTACTATCTACCTGTTATCAACATACAATGATTAAAATACAAAACAAGAACAATTTAAAGCTAAAATATTTTGTCCGGTTCAAAATGTAACTGAACAAACCCAACCAAAATTGTAATGGAAAATATATAACAATTGTACCCCATGGATTTCAATTGACAATATAAACTTTTGTTGGCCAATTTATGATGTGGCAGGTAACAAGTAACAACATTAGTGTTCAGTCACAATAATTTAGAGGAACAAGGGGAAATTAGCCATACTTACAGCTTCAATAAGCAACTGAATTTCAGACTCAGCAAGTTGAGACCCAAAGTTTCGAAATCCAGCTTTCAGTTCTTCTATGGAAACAATGCCGTCATTATCATTATCCATCTTCTTGAACATATCTTTGATGTCTTCAACTTCTTCATTGGATAAGAAATCAGCAATGACCTGTTTTCAAATGTGCAATCTTAGATCTGACAAGTTATACAAGCAATAGCTTAAGTTATCACTTATCACCAGAAATGTCACGAACTAACCCTAAGGGCTTTTCTTTTGAATCTGTTCATCATTGAAAATTGCTTAAGCCTTGACTTGACAACATCTCCAAGTGGAACATTAGGAGCCTTCTTAGCATTTTGGAGCCAGGGATGCTCTGCAAGGCAAGAAAAAAAAGATGAAACTTGTTATCTGTTCTGAAAAGTCATCAACATACTTAGAAGAAGTAACGTTTATGTTGAAATTAAGGGGTTAAGATATTAACTGAGATTGAGTTGATATTATCTAAGATACCAAACACGTCCTGATGATGGTAGAACAAATCAATGAAGGAGATGACCAAAATAAATAACAATTGAGAAATTGCCAGAAAGAGGACATGACACCCAAAGAACTGTCAGAAATGTGTCAGAAAATAGAGGCTAAGTTGAAGAAGGAAGCAGGAGTGATACCAATTGATTAGCACCAAAACAATTGGGGAAACCAGCCTTAAAACTAGTTGTTAAGGGGGGAGAATCACGTAGTTAAATATTCCACCAAGCATCTCAGACTACTTGATGAGGGACCTCAGCATCTCATAATATCCAAGCCCATCATAGGACTTCCTTTAAGTGCCAACATCTTGATGGCTCAGATTCTACAATATTTCACTCACTCAAATTTCTCATTGGTCAAAACCTTTCACTAGTAAGAATTCTCCACAGGTAGCCTTTGCCGAAACATCAACAACCAACTTTAATATCAAAGAATAAGAACCTTGGGAGGACCACAACAAAAAACCTAGCTATTGTAGTAGAGAGTCCAAGGCCTTATAAAACCCACACCAGAATCTCATGCTTCCATGAGGGACTCATACCTTGCAATTGGATCCTGACACAAAGCTAGATGAACTTACTAGAAGGAACATCACCGTAAAAGGGAGTGAAAATGCAAGGGGACTGACAATTAACTTGAAGGAAGAATCATGCAATTAAATTAGTACTCCAAACTTTAGGGACCTGGACAGTGGTGGTGACAGGACAGTTCACAAAGGATGACACCATTATAATACCATGTTGAAATTATGGGAGGTATAGAGCGAGGAAGAGAGACAAACAATAATATATTAATAGAACTTGGAACATTTTCCCATATTTATACTACCTTTCGTCGTATATATAGAACAAATTTTTGGTCCTAATTATAAGAAACAAGGATCACTTCCAAATATATTAACTGCTAATTTCATTCTATAGTCTTGATTTATTGTAGAATCAATTAATGAGATATGCATTGATTTCCCATTAAAGGAGATAGGTTCCACCAAATTTTTTTCTTCACTTGATTTCATAATCATACATGTGCTAAAACTTTTGACATTTAATTGAGATTTTAAAAATGCTCTTAAAAGTAATATGAAATGAACATGGAAGGAGATAAACATACCAAGCACTTGTTTGGCAGTTAATCGAAGCTTAGGGTCTGGTTCTAACATTTGCCTAACAAGACTTTTAGCACCTTCAGAAATACTTGGCCAAGGTTCCCTTTTGAAATCTATAAGTCCTCGAAGAATGGCCTGTGCAACTCCTTGCTCAGATTCTGCATAGGATCAACATCAAGGAAAGAAAATAAGAAGAACTTTTACGAGCTGATGAAATAATAAAAAGATCTAAGCTAAAAAAGCACAAAACTCATGATATGCTTGAACCAAAAGAAAATACAACTAGCAGATTAAAACCTTGCCAGAAAAAATTAGTATGTGTCACAAACCTTAGAAAAAGAACAAAAAGTCTAAGCATGCAAGTATTAGCACGTGAATGCTTATAGACGCTAATGCACATAAAAAAGAAGGCATACATAAGGAGTATTGTAAGAATATAACGACTTATACCAGCCCAAAACGGGGGAACACCACACAGTAAGATGTAGAGAATTACTCCTGCACTCCATATATCTATTTCTGGTCCATAATTCCGCTTGAGAACTTCTGGCGCCATATAATATGGACTTCCAACAATTTCTGAGAACCTCTCGCCTGGAAATTTTTATATTACCACAATAGATTATAGAAAATAAGTCAGATATGGCAAGAATGAAAAATAAAATACACACATTGAAACATGAGTAGATAGCAATAAAATGTGCCATATGACGGTAAACTGTTAACAAGAGATGATGTATGGTCAACCCTAAGATTAATGTCTATACTCTATATAGTGCTGCTCTATACAAACAGGGTGTGTGTTTCCTAAGAAAGTAAGCCAACATTAAAGGGCGTTAAAATTGTTTTTGTTTTCATTTACAGCATGTCCCCATTACAATAACAAATAAAGTAGGTTTTATCTTGTATCGTCTTAGAAATTAGTATTATTTTAACACGTCAAATGAGACAGCAATATAATGGAGAAAAATTGTGCAACATTTTTGCAGACAATTGAACAAATTACAGAACATAATCACATTCGAACCCAAAAGTTAATTTAATTAGACTTCTTTTTGGAAATGTGAAAATATAGGACAAGACCCTCTCCTGAACTTTGTTGGTGGACCTACAAAGATGAGTAAAGGAAGCAGCAGTGCACCACTACACAAATTCATATTTGTTGAAATTCCTTCACCAATTAGACTTCTTTTTGGAAATGTGGAAATATAGGACAAGACCCTCTCCTGAACTTTGTTGGTGGACATACAAAGATGAGTAAAGGAAGCAACAGTGCACCACTACACAAATTCATATTTGTTGAAATTCCTGCACCAATCCACTCACCATTGGCAAAACACCCTAAAAGATACTCTGATACAATGTGGCACCATAGTGCTTTCACAAAACCAAGAAGGTAAGCATTGGGAAAAGGGTCCTCTGTTTGGAAGAAAAGGGAAATGGAGGAAGCGGGATGATGTGGACCTCTTTCAACTGGAAGAGAAATTCCTTGTTGCAGATAAAAAGACAATCGGAAGAGATAGGTTTGTTTATTTATAATATATTATTTTAAAGAATTGAAACCAAACAACCCAATATTTGATTGTTTCAGCATTTCCTTCCAAAATTTTGAAATAGAAATCAAAATGAACATAACTTGGTATTATAGTCATTTTAATGAAAAAATGAAAATAAGAAAACATATCAGACACCCTCTTAGTAACTGAAGTGCAACATGATCCACTACTGTGTCCAATTGTGATCGCAGAGAGAGCATCCTTAATGCCTAAATAAAATCTTTCTTAAAGATTGACAAACAGGTAATGTATAATTTGAGCTAAATATGCCAAATGGATTTCGTATTACATGCCCTTTTCAAGTTTATAAGTTATAACTGTCAAGAATTACAGGCTTATCGTTAGGGAAGGAGAGAAAGCAAGAAACAAAATAATAACTATAATAAAACTGAATATTATTGGTAAGATATAATGCGTTACACTAAAAGAATAACCTAATGTTTTATTTATATGACTAATTAGGTTAGGCACCAAAGTAAAGAGCACTTCCCTCAAGCTACTTCTTACTAAGCATTAAGCTTGATACAAGTTATAACACATAAGCCAAAAACAAAGAGCAGCATCTGGTCTCCATAACAAAAATAGGAAAAGCAGTACACATCCCTAACCCTACAACGCCACCAAATCACAAAACATGGCAGTGTAATTGGCAGGAAAGCTCCTGGCGTCTCCATACTACACATCACAAGAAAATGAGATGGTTTCTGGAGTCTTAGGCCTTTCCCTTCAGCAGTTTCTCAACCTCCCAATTGATCTCCAAAACAGTGTCACAGGTACCACACCATCCAAAAGCATAAAAGAACCAGGGAAGGGGAATCCTTAGGGTGCAAAGTCTTCAAAGTTCAAAATGAATATCATTAACAAGCTAGACTACACAAAATTACTCCAATCCTTCAACCGGTATAGTTCAACGCCAAACAGCTTAAAAAAATCAAAGAAATACCAAATAGACAAAATAATCAAATAAAGAAAGAACAACCAAACATGCCAAAAAGGACCAGAGCAGCAGTTCACCAACCAAATATATCAATTACAGGCCAAATCTAGGCAGAACATGTCACTGACCACACACTGCCAGACATAACTGCATAGAAAGTCCCAAGGTCCTGCCACTCTTGCATTGCCAAAATTGACACCAATGACAACACAAATGCAGTCAGCAATGACAAGTTCTCTCAAACACTGATTGACACAATGCCCTAATATAACCTAAATATCCAAAGAACTTGAAAAAAGGCCAAATCTGAGACAGAAAACAACAAGTAAAAATTGAATCTAAAAGTGATATTAACTGAACTTGCCAGAGCTCCAGCCAATCACCATTTTCATAGCCACCCATGACACCAGGGCAGTCTCCACCCATAGTCAGGCAGCTCCATCTACACACCTCCACCACACCACACACAGACACCACAAAATTAAGTATGTCCGAAAGTACACATGCTCCAGAGTCCACATGCGCTCAGATTTTGGGATATTGCCACTTGTCACATTACAATAATACCCTACAGGATGTGTTCCAGTCAACAGAAAATCAAAACTTCTACACAGGATATGTTAAGATCTCACCCAGAGGTCATCAAGAGAACCATCTATTATTAATGAATCTATAAACACCACAAGCAGAAGTGACTCTACTCTGATTTCAGAACAGATTCAACCAACAGCCACTTCTTCGAGAATAAATTCCAACTTAGAAACAGATGTGCGAATCTACAAGTACAACCAAGTTTGGTGAACTCAACACAACAAGAAAGACCTCCTTTTTCATAAAGAATGATACTGGTCTAATACCGTGTTAAGAGATAGGAACCGAGAGAGAGAGAGAGAGAGAGAGAGAACTAACTAATAACCCTGAATTTAATTTATAGGAAGTAATGTGGTCTAATACATAAACTTAGTGCTCCTACTACTACTTACTAGTCCTGATGTACTAGCCCAAGCCTACAACCAGTAACCTTCATATATTTCAAAAATAACCATGAAAACAGAACCAAAATCACTATGTGTTGTTTGAACAGAACCATACAAAAGCCACAGAAAAAGACCACCTTAGTGTTAGAGTACTTATTTCTTATCCAAATGAAGTGTGGCAGCTCCCAGCACAGTTGCAATAAAGCCTACACTTCATCCCACATTTGGCAATAGGGTTTAGAAGAAAGGGAAAATAAAAGGATTCACAAATGGGACTAAAATGAAATAGCCATGGTCTAATCCAACACAAACAAAGCAACTGTCAAACTTAGAGTTAGCTGATCTACCATTACTGCAACAAACTCCACAATTTCAACATTATACAACAAATTGACCACTTGTTATGCGCCCTCTCATCTTTCACTCAAAATCACATTGTTAAATCCAATCACCGTGAGAGAAAACATAAATAACCAGGCACTTAATCAAAGCACCCTCATTAACATAAATGCCGTTCACAGAGTACCAACAAAACAACCATCTTAGTTCTCCTTTCTGCAGGCGCAGAATGTAATGTAGACGGTACAAAACCTAACCGTACCAACTTCAAGTACACTAAACAAAATCCTTGATTGAATAAATTTCTCTATAAATACTTAAAAATTGTAATAGAAAAAGAAATAAATTGATTGATATTCTCCGGTAAGCTATAAGCAACTTATAACACTCAACTACTTTTTATATAAGCTCTCCGGTTTAACATCAAAAGGTTAAGTTTCCCTAACCTTTGATTCAAAAAAAAAAAATCTTCTCGTACGAGTGTTTATAGAGTAAATCATTCAAACTGACACCATCACAGGTATCAGAAACACCAACATAGTCTTCCAAACAATAACCTCATTAATCAAGTACAAACTCAACTATACCTTCCCATTCCAAACCAAACTCGCCCAATGCACTCAAGGAAATCTAAATTCATTCACGGTCCGTACCTGGCTTGAAGAATATGGAAAGCCCGAAGTCAATAGCTTTGAGCGGCGAATTCTCCTTCTTGTTTGCAAACAAGAAATTCTCCGGTTTCAGGTCGCGGTGGATGACCCCGTGCTTGTGGCAGAGCTGCACGACCTCCACAATCGTCCTAGTGACAGCGGCAGCAGCGCGCTCGGTGTAGTGACCGCGAGCGACGATCCGGTCGAAGAGCTCGCCGCCCTCGCAGAGCTCCATGACGAGGTGAACCGCATTGTCGTCCTCACAGGCTTCGCGGAGTGACACGATGCTGGGGCTCTCAGGCAGGTGTCGCATGATGGCTACCTCGCGGCGGACGTCCTCGACGTCGACGGCAGTCCTGAGCTTCCTCTTGGATATGCTTTTGCACGCGAGCAGCTCGCGCGTGTCGCGGTCGATGCAGAGGTAAGTCACGCCGAACTCCCCGCGGCCGAGCTCGCGGTCGACGAGGTAGCGGTCCTCGATGTTCTCCTTGGGCACACCGGCGAGTACCGTGATCGGCGCCTTCTGTTTGACAGCTTCAGCGCCGGAACCACGCTTGCCATGGTGGTCTGCGTTGGAGAAGCTCGATTTGACGTCCTCGCGGGCCACGGCGGCCGGGGATCTGCAGCAGTTTCCCATGGTAGGAGAAGCGGAGATCGCGGCGGAGGGGAGGGTTTGGGAGGAGATGGTCGACGAGGCGTGCTAGCCTTTCACATCATAATGCGGAAACCCTAACCCTAGAATGTGATTTCGAAAAAGAAGGTGTGATTGAAACGAAGGTGAAGAAGAAGATGAAGAAGAAGCAGCAGCAGCAGAAGAGTAGGAGAGTGAGAATGAGTGTGAGTGAGTAGCGAGTGAGTGGAAGGAGGGTGTGTGATGGTGTACGGTAACGGCTGGGGATGCGGTTTTTTAGGAGCCAAGAACCTCGGGTTTTCGCCATTTCATATATAAATTAATTAATTCCTCTTTTTTCGTTTTCAATCAACTTTCACTTACTATTAAAATATGTTGAGGTTAGAGTAATAGTGTAATACTCTACTTATTAAAAAACAATTTTCCTTTTTCTCACTGCCAAACTTACCTAATAATAATAATAAATACACCTGTAAACATAAATAATTAATAAATACAACTGCAAAAGTGATAGTTTTTGTTTTTTTTAAACAAACACTATCTTCCAAAACCAAGCAACTTTATTTTTCTAATCATATCAAATAGTGATATTTATTTATCAAATTAGTATTTTCTAGTGTATATATAGATATATATATATATATATATATATAACAAAGATTAAATTTACAACTATTTGTCTTGAATAAGGAATTGTTCTAATATTTCAACAGATCAAAGAATGTGGGGATATTTTTAAATTTTATCAAACAGTTAAAGATTTTAATGGTAATTAAAAATATAATCATTTAACAGATGTGTCGTACAATATTAATGCAAAAGAGATTAAATTTAGTACTGTTAAATAAAACATTAAGTTTAAATAAATATAAGGTTAGTCAGAATCATAATGTGTTCATGAATGATTTCCGTTGATGGATTATATTTAGGTAGATCAAAACATAAGTAATTCTTATTAAATGTGTAAATTACTTTATAGAAGTATTTTAATTTAATTAATGGTTTTGAATCTCTGTCTTAAATATGTAGTTATGTTAAGAAAGAGAAGCTTGTTACTTATCACTTATAATAATCATATTCAACTTAAATAAAAGCATTTCAAATTAATGAAATTAGTTTTGATTCTTAACACTTCAAAATGACCCAATTAAATAATCCTATTGGAATTACTCAAAGTTCATTACCTCGTATAAAATACCTCAATAGTTTAGATAATCTTAAAAGAAACTAAATAAGTGGTGGAAACAAAAGATTTTCATAAATGAAAGACACAAATGTTTTTAATTATAATATAAATAGTTCTTATATATTAAAAACTCAACAATAAATTGCTTTCTATTATCACTGTTAAAAATAGAAAGAAAAATTTATGATAAAAGATAAAAAAAAAAGTTAAAAAATAATAAAATAATATCTTCAACTATGTAATTATCAAATTAATTTTTTTTGAATATGACCCACTTTTCTATTTCATAGTTTCTTGTCAAATTTATGCCACCTCATTTTTATTAATTTTCATATAAAACAAAATCTTTTGTAACACTTAGATATACTCTTGGAAAAATTAAACTAAAAAAAAAAATTGTCCAACACATACAGTTTCTGCATACTTGCATATTACGTATGCTAAAATTTGTCTTTTATCTTATAAGATATCAGAAAGTAATTTTGAAGTGCATAGTAAATTTTGATGAACCTTCTTTTCTGTTTAGGTTTTTTCCAATTTGCTTGTGACCACATCTTGCAGAACAGTGCAAAGATCTGTTGAGCTATTTGTTTCTTGGTAAATGTTGCTACTTGACATTATCCTACTTGCTGTTATATTTGCCAAACATATGTACTATATAGTTTTCTAGTGGTGAAGAAGAAATCTTATTATACGACAAAATTCAATAATTGAGATGATAGTTTTATGAAATAAAAAATGTTTGATGCACTCAATTAAAAAAGTTGCATTGCTTCAAATTAACAGCAGACATGTTTATTGACTATTGAGAATGTGAATGTGCAAACAACATTCTACCATTTTAAGGAAAATGTTACTTTAATGAACATGTGCACACTTCCCTAAAATAAAGATGGTTTACTGTCCTAAGTACTGGAAGCATCTCTTAAAAATAACTATAAAGTGTCACACACTTGTCTGTATTTGAGACATAAAGATGAACATTGGAAATTTCACCAGGCTCCAATTCACACTAGCTACATGCAACTGTTTAGAAACATGGCTTAAGAAAATATTAATTCATTTATAACTATCAATATGTATATATCATTTATACTTTTTTAACAAACAAAACCAAATATTGTATATGCCCTTCTTTTTTTTCTTTTTGATGGTTCAAAGTGCCTAAAGGGACACCAAACCAGGGAGAAAATAAACTGCTGAAGCTGCAGAAAATGAGGAATACAACAAAAAGTTCTAATATCAATATCCAATTTTGTGTAAGATGTAAGTGCAATCATAAAAAGGAGATTAAAGAAAAAAGTTTAAGAACAGAAGTATGATTAAGGAATAGTTGAAGGGCATGAAGAATAAGATAAGTGATGGGATTAGAGAGCAAAATTGAGGAACAAAAGAAGAGTGGAAAAAATAAGAAGAGAAGATGCCATGTGCTGTCTCTTTAATTTACAAACACATGAAACCAAAGGGACCTTCTTGTCTGTCTTCTTTCTGTGTTTGTTTGTGTGAAAGAGCAAGTGAGTGGGTCTCATGGGGCATCTCTACCAACCAGTTTTTTCTCATTCTATTTCTGAAGTTGCTTGCATTGTTGGGGTGCTTGTTTTAGAAGCTTCACATAATTGTTGCTAAGCCTTGGATCACACCCTGAACAAAGGGTACCAAATTATGAGTCACCCCAACCTTTTCTGTGACCAAGCCTTACTATATTATTGGGTCCATTAATGGGGGAACAAGAGTTATTATGCCTCATTTTGTATTGATTATCTTCTCATTGGAAGCAGAGAACAAAGACAGATATTTCCAAACAACTAAAAGATAGACGACAAACATGGACACAAGAAGGCCAAATACACAAATCCTATTCAGATTTTATGCCTTGCTCAATTTCAGCATTCAAACAACCTTACAGTTTAATCAAAGCCTTCACAAGAATGGAATGAAAGAAAAAAAATATATATATTAGCAAACTAGTGATTTGCAACAGAGCTAGCTAGTTAGCATGCATCATTATATCATGTTTAGAGAACTAGTCAAATAAGGGGATTTTTGCTTGTAAAAGTGCATTTGTAGAAGAACTAAACTTCTCATTTTGTTGAACCTTGGTATTTCAAGCTTGACATTTCATGTGCAGAACTTTCCCTTTGAGTGTTGTCTCTATAAACAGACATCACACATGAGTATAGTGTAGAAAGAAGTAGACAAATTTTGAATTAGGGAAGAAGGAAAAATGAGTAAAAAGTTGATTCAGTGGTCGGAATTAAATATTAATAGGAGCCACCTTTTGGCAACATTGCAGCTTTAGATTAAAATTGTTAAATTGTACTAGTTTTCATTGGTGGCTAGTTTAGCACTTTTTTATAGCCAAACCAAAATCATTAGTGACTTGTTTTGTTAGGCCATTTAGTAGGTGCTGAACATTTTGCTAAATTTGGGGACATCCATGATTTTTTTTCTTGGTGCAATGTGACCTAATTGTCTAGTGGAAAATGGGTTTTCTTCTCCAAGTTCAGAAGTCAAATGATTATTTGTTGATGATCTATTCTCTCTTTTGCTTATCTTGTATACCTAAAAACCAGATCATTGGTCAAAGTTGTAGAAGGATTTTATTTTGAGAGTAATTATGAATTCAATATCTAGAATCATTTTTCTCTCACTTTATTTAAAAAAAGTTGTATCCAATCCATCCACATGAATGAACATGTGTTAAACCCACCAACAAAATGACTTCTTTTATCTACATATATTATGTTTGAACATGTGGTAAAAACTATAATATTTTCTGCATAAAACATAGAAATACAAAAAATTACTTCTAATTTCATCTATGCACGTCTGTTATTCTGAAACTAAATCTCAAACATGCATTAAAAAACTAAATTAGAAAAAAAAAATAGCATGACATAAGGTCAGAAAAAATAGCCATCAAAAAGAAATTTGTTCAGATTACATATTGTTTATCAGAAAGTTGTTGGGTATTAGGAAGTCCTGTATTTTTCTCCAGTACTGTAATGCCATCATTGTGTAAGTTATTTGCATTGTGGTAACTTGACTTCTAAACAATGATTTATCATACTAAAGAATCAAAGTAGTGCTAGAATATCATCAGTCATATTCCTTTAACTTAAAAAGAAAGGCATAAATCAATGCTGTGATGAAACAAATGAATCTATCAATTTTGGCAATCAATCCATAGAATTAGCAGGGTTCATCTCTACTCAAAACCCAACTTCACAATAGTTGAAAAATCTCAAACACCATAAACTTCTTGTTACCTCTGCCATTACCAGTTATGTCTTATAGAATTCTTGTTAAACGTGGTCATCTGCATAACAAAAAATCTCATCAATTCAATAACATATTTTGGAAATCCATAGGAAGTTATTTCTGCAACATCTAGACAATTTCATGTGAAAAAGTGAAAGTCCAAACACTATATATAAGTTAAACTTGAGATACATTCCCACAAATCTAACTCCTAGAATAAAAGCTATGCATAAGCATATATAGGGGCAAAATCACTGCCAACAATTAAAGTTTATCTGTTGAAGAACACAAGTCAATCCCTCCTTTTAACTTGGTGTTGTTTGCAATGATGGAAAATAGAGACCACAGTATGTGCAAAAGGTCCATTTGTCTGCTTTAGCTAACTAACATTTTTAAAGACTATTTGTTGGTTGAAAAGCAAACAGTATAATTGAAAATTAGAGATAGGACATATAATGTTGTTGGTTAAACTGTGGAAAGAAGATCATTTCCACAGTATCAACAGGCTCAAAGTCTTCCCCATGCAAACCACAATGTTGGTTCCAAAAAGAAATTTCATTGCAGACGGTTTCAATTTTCAACACTGCACAATCCATGTCAAAGTAAACAGTGCCTTCTTTACATTCCTTAATGTTGCTTTACATCTACTTAACTTTCAACATTAATTATCTATTCATGTCAGTTTTTTTATTGGTCAATGATGTTTCTGAATTAGGATATCTGAAACTTGAATGCTTGTTCCTCAAAATAGTTGTGTCTCACTATTTGATTATTGTTTATTTATCTGCTCTATAGTTGAATTCCATGCAAATGTACTATCAAAGGACAAACTTGATATCTTTAACTTCAAATAGTTTCCACTGATTTGATTTACACATTTGGGTGGTCTCTCATTATTTGATTTGATCATAAATAACTAAATTTTGTTCTTAACTTGCATGGAGAATTGGTAATTTGATTACTAGCACAATAAATTAAGTGTATTGGTTATGTATGTTTCTAATTCTTGTTTAGCTAGTTAGGACCATGAATATTCCAAGAGTATTTACCTATAGTGATGTTGTTTATTATAGAACAAAATTTATATAAAGTTCTTTTCTAGGAATAGAGGTGAATAGAAATCCAGCCCAATTGTTATAGCAAAGCACCCCAATAATAGAAAATGAAGTGTTGCACTTGCACATGATTTTGAAATATTATTGCATAAAAAAACTATCTAAAGCCCATATATCTAGTCCAAGTATGAAAGGAAAAAAATATAATTGAAATTAGAGATTTTTCTAAGGATAGTTGGTAAGACTTTTTCAAAAATAAATCGTTTGACATTAGATATTTATAAAAAAATGGCTAACAACACCTTCTTTTTAACATGTTTTTTGTAATTATTGAAATTAACAAATTATATACTTTTCAATTAATGATTTTAAATTTTCATGGATTAAATTTATAAATGATTGGTTGTTACTTTGTTACGTCTCAATTTTATTTAATGCTTTTCTCATTTAATTGTATAGCTTTTAATAAATTTCAATTAGTAGTAAAATATGTGCTAAAAGAGTGCTACTAACACTTCTTTTACCATTATAATATGATAAAAAAATGATCCTTTGTTCGAATTGGCTCTTAATTGCAGAAAACACAAGATAGCACCCATTTTGGTAAACATGGTGTATATAGTGTAAAAAACAAACAAAAACATACTTTTTTATCCATTTCAAACTATTACATGTATATATCATAAATTTATTAATTTTATTATAATAATTATTTTAAATCTTGAATAATTAATTATGAGGCTCGGATACTTCTCTTAAATGGCGTATCCATGTCGGACACACGTATCGGTATCGACACTCGTAGGACACTTATCGATGAAGTGTTCAATTCAAAAAATATTTGTTGGATTTAAAAATTCTAGCACGATTTTAACACAATTTTAAAATGTATAAATACAATAATTTTTCAAAACTCAAATTTATTGTATAAATTTTTATTATGATTATAAAAATAAGAAACAAATTCTTTTGAACTAGTCATGAAAAATATTTTCTTATTTCCAATATAATCTAAAACATACTTTTGCACATAAATATTTATTTTTAATTTATATAATTCAAAATTATATAATATATAAATTCGTGTCTTCGTGTCCTACATTTTAGATATTATATGTATTTCTGTGTCTGTATCCGTGTCGTGTCAGTGTCCGTATCCGTATTTGTGCTACATAGATAATTAATAATATTATTTATTTGTTAACAATATAAAAAAATATATTTATCATAACATGCTTAATTATCTAACATTACTCAAGGAGTACTTAGTTTGATGTTCTTTAAAATAGTTATTTATTTTATCATTTTTAAGAAGAAGAAAAATGAAAACACAAGAAGTTCATTCTCTACAATTAATCATTACCAAATAAGGGTCCAAAACAAGTGTGACTTTAACTTAGTGCCCTACTTCAATGAAAGGATTAGAAAATGATGTGACCCATGGTGTTGATGTTAGCAAAATTCACACCAAAGGAAGAAGAAAACAGTGTTCCATGGTCAAACTTTTCACATGTAAAAATGTGCTCATGTTGGAGGAAGATGTACTTTTTTTTCTTTTCTTAGTTTCTAAAACCGTGAGATGTGTGTATGTACAAAATACACACGTATAAGAACCCTAATATTATATAAAATTTTGCATGTGGGAAGATTCTATAAAGATATGCCACATGTTAAGGCTTATCAGAAGGGTAATTTTGAAAGAATTTAGCAATATATTATGTGGAAATTTATAATTAATTGATCTGTTTCATTTCAAAAATTGATTAAGCTAATACGAAGAATTAAGAATATCCATGACATGAAACCTAAAGTCAAAAGCTAATATGAACAAATATTCTTTGTCCTCTGTAGCTTCTCACAGATTCGCGGTAACGTTGATATTGGTCTTCCATTTATTTATATTATTCTGTATTAATAATTAATATCACATTATTATTACATTGTTTAATTGGTATGTTGTGAAAAGACAAAACATAAACATGACACATATACTTTTGCTTTTTTGGTTGGCTTGATTTCTTATACCTTAAATACGTCACTATTAAGGCTTTTGTTTGTAACCGGGGATAAAAAATATTTACCACGTAATTGTATAAAGAAAATGTAATATAACTATATTTTAAACTTGGAAATTTAAGACACTTTTGTTTTATTTCACTATAAAAAAAATAGTATTATATACAAATTTTTACGTATAAAATCTAAATTAGTACATAAATTTAGCATTATCTAAAAATAATATATGAATTTTATTCTAAAACTTAAATCCTAAATTCGTAGGTGAATTCAGCATTATCTAACTATTATTATCTATAAATTTCTATTACCTACCAACTATTATCCACAGATTTCTATTACCTACTAATTATTACCTACGAATCTCTATTACTTATCAACTATTATCCACAGATCTCTATTACCTACCAACTATTCATAATAATTTTGTACATAATATTAAAAATATTGTTATAATATAAATAATTATTAAAATCATAACTAATATTCATAAATAATATTAATAATATTTAATAATATTAGCGGGAACACGGACGTTGTGCATCCACATTTTTTATTTTATTATTATATGTATACTTATATTTATTTAAATAAAATATAGATTTATGTGTATCTGTATGTATGAAAAACACATAAAGTATGAGAGACACCCAGAGAGCATGAGAGTTATGTTATTAAATTTCAAGAGATTTGAGAAAGAAGAGAGATAATGAGAAAGAGAGAAGAGAGAAAAATTGTTATAAAATCCCAAAAATTAAAAATTCAAGTATTAAAGTAGCAACCGACCGTGAAAATTGAATAAATAGAGATATATTTTAGAAAATTAAATTAAAAAATAAATAAAAACTGTTGATAACTGTTTTAATATGTTTTAGAAAAAATAAAAAATGACGCAATATCCATAATATAGTAATAAAATTAATATTGATATAAGGATAAAATAGAAAAAAGAATTGATAGTGGTTAAAGAGGGAAATTCCCTTTTATATATAAGTATAGATTAATAATATTAATAATTTTTAATAATATTTATAATATTTAATAATAATCCTAAGCAACAAGATAATATCAATAAATGAAAATTGAGATAAACCTAGTGAATATCGTGAGCTAATTTTTTCGTGCTAACTTCAATAAAAAAAGTAGCATTGATCAATAATTACTAAAAATATCACCAACTTATATTTTTGAGTTGTATCGGTAAGACCCAAATAATCGAGGATCGGGTCAAATAACATTTACAACATAATAAATATGTAATAAATAAGCAGTTACAACTGGACTTGCATCAGTCAAGGACACGTTCCAAAATATGCGGGTAAATATCTCAAAATAACGATAACCTAAAAGATACACCACCATGGTTTCAGGGAACCACCACACAATGAACCGATTATCCAGCTCACACAGGTAAGGGCCTAAGTCAACCTATAAATAGAACTTTTGGAGGGGAAAAATGTACGTTATTTATATCCTACTAGAACTCACAAAAAATAATAGCACTGACTTGAGCGTCGGAGTGCAATTGCAGATACCTCCGACCCGCGAAGCACACACAACGAGAGGAAGAACTTCAAGGAGCAAGGAGACTACCGACACGAGGACAAATTGTGTACCCAATGAATAGGTATTAGACTCCAACATTCGTACTGGTACATGAGTTAATATATATTATTTAATATTAAAATAAATTTGTATATTTAGTGGTGATTGAAATAGTGTCAATTTTTTTTCAAAATTAGATGTGTTGGTGCACTCTCACTGTTATCAAGGTAAGCTTATGTGATATTTTTTAGATAAGGGTTAATTAGTATCCTTTCTCATAAATTTGGCACAAGAAAAATTTCGATTTTGTATCTTTATAGCAGTTTATATGCAATGTGATAAAGAAAAAAGATGTTGATGAATTGGTGGTTTTGTTGTGGTACAAGTGGACATATGGTGTGGCTATGGAGTATTAGAATAAAAAGGTATGAATGGGGCCTAATGGGTCTTAGATTGGACCTTTTAACCCTTTTATCTCTCTATGGCTCCACTTCCCCACCAAAACCCATTCATTTCAGACATGCTTTCTTTTCCACTCTTTATTTCATATTCTCATAATTAATCTCTGTCTACGCTTAATGCTTAATTATTAATTATTAATTATTATCGTACCCTAAATAATGTAGATGAAAGCACCAATGATGGGTGTGTTTCACACTTAGCTGTCATTTGTATCAATGTGAGGTACTATGTTAAATCCACACTATTCATCAAATTTTCCAATATTTTAACTTTTAAAACTTCCCTTCCACTTATCTACAACTTATTTCTCACACTTTTTTTATAATTTTCATATCTTTTACATATAACCTTAAGTCCAAGCCGACATAAAAGTTGACATAATATTATTATTATTATTACTATTTTATTCTTTTTGTGCGTCTCGTATGTGTTGGAGAGTCTACAAAACACAATTTTGCATCAGTTTTACGTGAATTTGATTAACGAAAATAACGTTTATACTTAGTCGACATAAATGTGACGCATTTTCTTGTAGGATTCATAAAACTCTTTCTGAATTAATTCATGGAAAGAGAAACATATAAAAATCACTTTATAATGAAATAAATATTTCGTTTTATCACTTTTTTTTTTCAATAAAAAATAACTGTGATATGCAAGAAAATTAACTTTTTATAAAATAAAATTGATAATGTATGTCAAATTATTAAATTAATGGCAGTAGTATTTGACTTTATCTTTTAATGAATTGTTTTTGGAAAGTAATTTATTTTTATAAAGAATTTGAAATATTTTGAAGTATTTTGAAATAAGGTATATTATTTAGAAGAAGAGTTTTAAAAGAAATTAAAATTCTAAAACTTTATTAGAGTAATTTAATTATTTAAAATTAAAAAATCAACTAAAATGTAAGATTATTTTTATACTCTCTTTTCTTCAAATTCTGTTGTTCTTCATTTTTTAATATACATCAATGTTATTTTTCAATTAGTCTGAAGTTAAGATTTTTTTTTTAATACTAATATTACTTTTCTAATGATGTTAAATGCAATTTTTTTGATAAATATTAGAATTGTTTTCAATCAACATCAGTTACAACATAATTTAAGATTATTTATAAACCAATATTAATCAAGGTTATCTTAACAGAACTATCTTCCGGTCAATGTCAATTAAATTTTTTAGTAATTATTTTTTTTTTCATCAATGTTTATAAGATTACATTAATTTTTTTTATTTGATGTGAATGAAAAAACTCTGTCTAAATAAGAAAACTAAAATGAAATTATTTAATCAAAACAAAATATTTAAAAATTAAATAATAATAAATAAAAGTAATCCAAAATCAATACATTTAAATTTCTTACAAATTAAAAAATTCTCCATAGAAACAAATTCACTTGCTAGCTAAATCACTATGGGGAACAAATTGGTGATGTCAAAAAAGCAAATGCAAGGTTAAATAAAATGTTGATTGAGTTTAAGAACTCACATCCCCAACCATAGGATCAAACTAAAGTAGCAAAAGCATCATCAATAATGCAATATATGCACCCTACTATTTCTTGTTCCTATAAAACTATATGTAGTTAGTTTGATACATTTGTCATTTTCTTTTTAGGGATGAAACAAGCACATACACATACATGTGTGATCATGGTGCAACATACCCCAATAGTAATACCAATGTTCACACACAGAAATGCAAAAACGACAGCCACCAAGTAGTTTAGGGATAATACAGCACCAAAAGGTCAAACATTATGATAAAGTTTTGCAGAATCTAGACTCTACAAGACACTAGTGACGAGAGATGTACCATTAAAAGGACACCAAAGACCTGAGAAACAAATAGACAAGAGATAGACAAAGACATCTACACTTGACTTCTCATCTACGTTAACCATCTCGTCATACAATTATTGTCAAACACCTCCATGCTCATAATTAGTTTAATGTATTTTTGTGGTGGTTCCAATGTATGCTTGCATTTGTGCTTGAAACACAAACATTAATCAGAGCAAGTGTGGGATGATTACTTTTGTATCCTACTTTTGTTAAAAAAGTTTAGGTTGACACCACTTCTAACCTATGTTTTTATTCGAGAGAATTTGATGCGTGCAAGAGAAACCAATTTCTATGAATTGTCATGGTTTAGATTAGATTAGATAAGACTGCTCTCCATTTTAAGGCGTGTTTATTCAAATCTCTATTGGAAGAAAAACATATATTAGTACCGTTATTTATAAATTCAATATAATCATACATACATAGTTTAGAATCGAGAATAAAAATAATTTATACACATTTTTTTTATCTGATATCGATTAGAGATTAAGAAATTCATTTAACAATATATAAATGAGTGCAAACCTCACTTTATAAGTCAGGTTTATAAGGTTAAATTAGACTTAAAATTCATTTTTTAATATGGTATCAAAGTCATTTTGAGTTTATCCAAGTGAGAGTTTGTTGGACTTATCAGACCACTCACTATCGGACCACCCATAATGTATAATCTCACGCACGAGTTGACAGACACGACGTGAGAAACAATGTGCTGAAGATCTTACATTTACTAGATATTATAATATTTTATAGTATATAAGTGGGTATAAATCTTACCTTAAGCCGATTTTATAAGATTGAGTTAAACTTAAAGTTCATTTTTAATTGTTTCCTTTAATCTTCCAATACACATTTTTTAAGGAAAAAAAGTCATGAAACTCCCAACATCAAAACGAATATTTAATACTTTAAATGTGGTGATTGACCTTAATGAATTTATTTCAAGCAACGATAAATTTTGAAAAAATTTATATAATGTCGATGCATAGGTATATTTAAATATATCTTTTTTAAGATTAGCTATTTTAAATTTATTTAATTTATAATATGTTATTTTTGAATAATTTATTGTATGTATGTTTTTATTACATGATTTATTTATTTTAAATTTTAAATATTTTTAATATTGTAATAAATATTTTAGTTTTTAATATTTGTTTTGGAGTAAAATTTAAATATTGATATTAGTTAAGTTAAATTTATTACTTATACTTACTAAATATGACCTTCAAAAGAAACTGACGTTTTCCAAATGAAGCACTTAATAATGTAGTAAGTTTTGAGTCATGAGATGACACATGTGCAATATTCCATATAAGTGCATTAATACAGTTCTCCAATGTACTAAAGAATAGATTCCTAAATTTAGCTTCTTTTATTGTATGTCATTTACATCCTATTAAGAAACATAAATGTTGTACCACGTAAAACAATCTTCATTGCATGAATAATAGGTCTTTGACATGTAGTAATTTTACTAGACTTAGTTCTTAATTATGCCCTTATATGATTTCATATTTTTCCAGAGCATTTCTATATGACACTCTCTTTCCCAATAATAATAAATCTAACATATATAACCGGATTTCGATTGAGTTCGGTATAAAATGAACTTAGAATCATCAGATTTTGGATTATAAGTTCATAGTCATAGCTCATTGTCATTTTGGGTGGAGCATGTGTACTATTTTTTATTGTAGTTAGTAAGGTAAGAGTTGAACTAAGAAATAAATTGTAAAAGCTAAAAAAGAGTATCTTGAACAATTTCAATAACAAGGTTCATTGATATAAATTAAATTATTTTTTTATTTTCGTTATATAATTTTTTTAAAAATTCTATTTGAGTTTATGAAGATTTAATTAAATGTTCAAAATATTATGAAAATGGTAAATTAAATATTTATTAAATTTAGTGATTTATATACTTTTGAAAGAATTTATAAAAATATAAATTTATATATAATTTTTCTTAATTATATCTTGAATTTTAATAATTCATTTAATTTATGTTGGGGTTGGCGTCGGTCAACTGATGCAAAATCCGCACCTTTGTGCATCAGACGGGGCCGACACATACAATGTGATATTTAAATCGCACATTTCGCTGCCCCTTGCTCAGTTCTCTCACTTTCCCAAAATTGAGAAACCCTAATTTCTTCTCACTTTGAAACTTACTCTCCTCGCTCTCCCCCTTTCACACTCACATTCTCTGCATTTTAACTCTCCGTTGTTGTGTCGTCTGTCGTCACTGCTCTGGCTTGTCTTCATCGTCGGTTTGCTTTTGCTTCTCCGTTCCTCATCTCTTCTCTTCTCTTACTTTTGCTAACATTTTGATCTTCATCTTCATTTGAGCTTAAAGTCCACCGTGAGTCTCCCGCCTTCGCTACCTCCGTCGCCTCACCTCTTAGTTTCACTGCCCAGTCTCATTTCCGTCATCGTTGGTTGTCTCTTCTTTTTCCCTTTTTCTTCTCTATATCTTATTATTTTTCTTAACTTCTTTTCTTCTTCTTTATTTCAGCTCCAAGGTGCCTTCACCATTGCTCCACCTCCTGCTCGAAATCGTTCTTCCATCCTTCTTCTGGGATAAATTTTTAAAATTGTTGAGTTTTTTATTAATTTTTTATTTGTGATTACTGTTGTTTATGTGAATGTTGTTTTTTATGTGATTGTTGTTGAGGTTATCTGAATGGTTTTACTACGAACATAATTTTGTTTTGTAGTTTAAATCAGAAATTGTAATGGAACACCTTAGAACGTTTATGTGCGTGAAAGTGGGAAGAAGAAACTTGTTGTGTGTGTACCCGTTATCATAATGCATATGTTAATTCTATTAAAAATAAATTGAATGCTGATTGGGATTTGTTACTCTGAATTGTGAATATGTTGTAAATTATTTTATTTATTTATTGGGGATTCTGAATGTTATAGGTAAAAATGACTAGAAAGAAAAAGTAAAATGGTTTTTTAAAGCATTTATGCGTCGATTAAGCCCACGCAAAATATTTTTAATTTTTTTTTCCGCTTCCATTTATGCGTGTGCCAAGCCCACGCAAGTTTTTTTTTTATTTTTTTCTCAAGATTTCCGTCGGCTTGGTCAACACAAAAAAAATCTGATTACATTTTTATTTTTTTTCTTTTCTTCGTCGGCCAAATAGGCGCATACACGTTTTTTTGATACATCTGTATCGATTTGGTTCACGCATAAGTCAACAATATTATGTCGCTTTTATGTCGGACTTGTCGACGACATTCGCGTTCCTTTTACGTCGGCTTGACCCACGCAAATTGCATTGTTCGTGCTAGACAACGAAAAAAGCACTTTGCTTCCACGTCTTTTTGGTCCGATGCTTGGGCAACGGAAATCTGACGTCTTACATCAATTTTAGTTTATTTGTGTCTGTTTTTTACCCACAAAATACAATGTTTTTTCTTGTAGTGGAGAGAAAAATATATATAAAAAATTAGCCATTTGTAAGTTAAAAATAATTAATAAATTTAATTAAAAATTTATTAAAAAATATTTATATAAATTAGAATAAAGTAATTTTAACTTGTAAAAAGGTTAATTTCATTTTTCTTTTTGTTTGCTAAAATTTCAGAAATGTCTATCTAATAATAGAGTTGCACAAAAAGGCATTAAAGTTGCTACTAGGGGATATCCTGGTCTTACTACTTGTGGAGGTATTTTTCGTGGGAGTATGGGGGAATTTATTGGAGTTTTTTCTGCATTTCTTGAAGTTCATACTGCTCTGGTTGTTGAGTTTTATGGGGTTATACATGCTATGGAGGAAGCTCAAAAAATGGGGCTTACTAATGTCTGGCTGGAATGTGATTCTGCTTTGGTTTGTGCTGCGTTTACTGCTAGGACAAATGTTCCTTGGATGTTTCGTAATCGATGGAATGCTTGTCTTAATTACTGTGAGAAAATTAGGTTTATGGTTACTCATATTTTTCGTGAAGTAAATGCGTGTGCTGATAAGTTGGCTAATTTTGGTATAATAGCTTCCACCTTGTCTGTTCTTAGAATTCTTTATTAATAGGTATAGTCTACCTATGTATCGTTTTTGTTAACATATGAGTTTTGGTCTAGTCCCCCCGTATTTTTGTATTTTCTTTCTTTTTTCTTTTGTTTAATAATACTTTTTTGATGTGATGGTAAATGATTGTTGTTACTTGAGGTGTCAGTCTAACTCAGATCTTAAGTTGCATAGTGATGCCTAACATGAAAACTTTTATTTAAAAAAAAAGCATTAAAGTTGCGGGCTTTTTTACTGTTTCAATTTTTTCTATGTTTTTTATTTTTCTTCAATATTAAGATTTAAGTATATTGTGATAATAGATTTATTGAAAATTTTATTTTAGTTAATAAATAAATAATTATGTTAGGCTTAATTATGTTTATCATTGTGTAATTTAGTATTTTTTATATTTTGTTCTTGTAATTTATTTTCCTAGCATCTTATATATGTTCAAATTTTTAATTTTAGTACCTGTCGACTTCAACTTAAAAATGTTAAACTATTGACATCATATTGGGTTGCGTTAAAAAGTGAATTATTTTTACAAGGACTGAAATTGTAAAAATAATTTATACAGAAAAAACCATTTACAATAAAAAGAAATAAGAAAAAAAATCATTTACAAGAAAAAAGTGTGAAAAAAATTACATTAAAATAAGAAAAATGCATAGACTAAAAAGTCAACATATTTGCTAGCAGAAAAATAATTAAACTTTAAATATAATGTATAAGTTTAATTGAAAATTAGTATAGAATAATAACTTTCAATGATATTATAAGAATAACATTTTCTCACATTTTTTCCTTTGTTCAACACTAATGTCATATATTAGGTTTTTTAAGAATCTTTTGAAGTATAAAAAGTTTAATGATGCTCTCTCAATATACAAGTTAATTTTAAATAAAAACATACATGATATTTTTCAATTAAAAATACACATTTCGAATTAAATTTACTTAACATACACACTTTAATGCCTTTTCTTCTTACTTCAAATGGTTTTTTAAAAACCAAATCTGATCTTTTCAAAGAAACTTGTGCGACCATGTCAGACTTTATCAGTGTTAGGTCATGGGCTCCTGAAAATTATATTTGACTTATCTTCATCTTCTTCTTCTATGAATAATGATAAAAATGAGAGAACATAAAAAAGTATGTAAAAGTATTGAGGAAGGAAAAAAAATATTCATTAATGCGATCATGTCAAGAGTTTCTAGAATGTGTATTTTTTTTATGAGGCAAGTAAGTATGAGAGACAGGATTATTGTATGATTTGTGAAAGAATATGAATCCACTTACCATTTTAAAACACTAAATAAATTTTTAGTTTTTAAATTAATTTTTATTATTATTAAATGGTTTCTAAATTGGTATCTAATTACCAATTAATATTTTTCTACCAAATTTAGAATTTAAATAATTGGTAGTTAAGCTAATTATATATCAATTTAGTAACTATTTAACAATAATAGAAACTAATTTAGAAATCATTTTTGTTTAGTTTCTAAAATGGTCTCTAATTTAGTTACTATTGTAACTAATTATTTTGGTATCTAAAAATTTATTTTTATTTGATGATTTTTTTTGTAGTGAACATTCATGTAATACATGAATAACCTTAAATGTCTCACAAAGAAAAAAAGGATAAAATAAAGTTTAAAATGCAATGATTATTTAACTTATTAAATTTATATTATATATTAAATTTTCATTAAACTTATACATTATATTTAAGATTTAATTATTTTTCATATAAAATAAGTAAGTTTTTTTTATATATAAAAGTTTTCATGTTATGTATCATTATGCAATTTGACATCTTAGCTAGGTTGACTACTCAAGTAACAACAATCATTTGCCATGGAAAAAAAAAAGTAGTTACTTTTCTTTTAGTTTATTTTTAAAATAATCATCCCTTATTTTTTTCTACCACTTTTAGTTCATTTAGAGTGTGTTAATGACTTAGTTTGATTTGTGTTTTTAGTAAATAATAATTTAAATTAAAAAAAAAATCAAATATAGCGCAATTTAATTTGGTATAAATTTAATCTAGAATTTGAATCAAATCATATTAATGTTTTATTATTTAAGAAGAAAAGTTCATTAACACAAAATGTATAAACAACGAATATTTATTTAATGCATTTTTATGGTTAGTTGTTGTCATTCAAAATGCGGTGACATTTTTGAAATTATCTTCATTTACGAATGCGGCTATTAGTAATAGCCTCATTCTTAAATCACACGTTTTAATTTACGAATGCAGCTATTTACCCTAATTTTGAAGCGCACTGGTTACGCTTTCATACTTTCTTTCTTCTTGACGTTTCGTGTTTCTTTTTTTTTTCTGCTCTGGTGTTCCTCTTCTTTTGTGAGTTTCATTGTGTTCTCGTGTCATTGTAAGTTCGTTTCGATCGGCTCTCTTTCTTCTTCACCAATGGTTTATAAATTTTTTTCGTTTCACTTATTTATTTGTTTTCTTGCATTGGCGAATGGTTCTTTGGCGCTTCGTTTTCTCTCTTGTTTATGCTCTCGTGCTTCCTCTCGTCTTCTACGAGCCTTCATTGTCTTCTTTATGCCATTGTAAGTTTGTTTCGAGTTCTCTTTCTTCTTCACCATTGGTTTATATATTTTTTTCGTTTCTTTTATCTGTTTGTTTTCTTGTATTGGCGAAGGTCACCACTGCTTCATTGCCTACTGTTTGGGTTTTTGCTATGTCGTATTTGCTCCTTTGTTGTTGTCGCCTCCGCTGTTGTTGCCTTAGGGTTTTATTTTTTATTTTTAAATTAAATAATAATGCGGTTATTTATCATAGCCGCAGTTATAAATCCCATTTACGAATGCGGCTAAATAGCCGCATTCTTATCTCTTCGATTTAAGACTACGTGTACAACAAATACGACTATATAGTCATTGTTGTAAATATAAAATAGTCGTCGTTGTAAACCCTTTCTGCACCAGTGGTTTAAAAGAAAACATTAATAATATGAAGGAAAAATAATACTAGAAATACGAAGGACATTAGAAGAAAATGTATAAAATATTTCTCTCAATATTTTCTCTAATTTTTCCTACAAATGAAAATGTACAAAATATGTTTTCTTTTTTTAAAATAGAATTGTAAGACACTTTAGTTTGGGCATAAGGCTAGGTGTAAAAAATAAGAATATTGGTTGGCAAATCATGTGTAGCAACCAAATAATTTTTAGACTTTTCATATTTCATGGAAAAATTTGTTCAACAAATACTTTAAGTATTTAGAACTATCAATAGATAGAGAAGATAAGAAAGGAGAATACCTAGTAGGATAGACACTATTTAATTTCAGATAGGTCAACATTATCTTTTTGATTTGTATGGTGAGATGATAAGACCGGTTTTGGTTTTATTACTTTCCTCACTTTTTTTCATTTTCTCTTTTTTTTTTCATTTTTATTTGATCCTTATTAACTTCTTTTGGAGATAGAGGTTCATGGAAGTTGAAAGAATTTTTTTTTGGTATGACCATCATTTAAATTTTTCTATCACATTGTCAAGGCATTCCCAAAAGAACATGTGTTGCTTCCATTGGCACAACATCACACCAAACTTCATCCTTATATTTCCCGATGGCAAATGTTATGAAGACCTAGTTGACCACAATTTCACCCTCTTCACTAAGCCATTGTAATTTATAGGGCTTTGTATGAGAGATAGTGGGTAATCTAAGTTTCTCCACTACTATTGTACTTGTCACATTAGCACAACTTCCCCATCTATGATCATGGAACATAACTTGTTGTTGATAAGGCAACGGTGAGTTTCATCAAAAGGTTTTTGAATTTTTTTCCAACATTCGTCTTACCACTAACAAATCAACTTCACATGGTAACTTGGGGTTTTTAAAAAGGAATAGGAGTTAGATCTAGAATATTGTGAGTTATGATCACTTACTGCTACCCCCCCCCCTCTTGACCATCATGGTTCTTTTACTAGAACAATTTGTAGTAATGTGTCCAAAACCTAGACATGTAAAACATTTTGTACTTGAAGTTTTGGTAGAAGATTCAGGAGTGCAAGTAGAAGGGGTGTCCTTAGAAGTTCTATCTTGTGGGGTGGATTCTCTTAAAAAATTGGAAGGAGTAGTTTTCTTTGGAAATGTGTTTTTATCCTTCCAAGACGATTTGTAAAAGCCATCATTATGAGTTGTGGGGATTAGTGAAGAATAAATGTCGTCTGGAAGCATCCATTGTTGAAAGATACATTTTAGAAGAAGTTATTGAGTTCTGTTCTGAGTACATGTCAAAAGCAAAATCTATAGGAGTTCCTAAAAAATGTTGACACTCTCGTAGATTGATAAGTAAATATTCAAAAAGTGTACATGTCATAAGAAAATCTAGAGAATAGGTTCTACAAGCATATTTGTATATCCTGAATAACACTGATGAGGTGTTACCATACTTAGATGCACACAAAGACATTGCCAAATATAAGAATCCAAGGCAATTAGAAAAATGGGTCTTAATCGAGCATAACAAACTTTCATGTCATGGTTTAAGCAACAAATCATGAATGATCCATCTAAAACATTAACATGGCTTGCAAACGGTCTAAAGTTTGATGTTTTATGTTGTTTTGGCTATGAAGTAAACAATTTTTTGTTTTACATAAAGTCTCAAGATGATAAAAGTACAGTGCAAAATAGTGGAGTCACTTTAGAGGCAGAGTCCATACAATTTTCAACTTAATAAGATCAAAATCCTATTGTGGGATCAATGCCTTATTATGGTGTCATAGTAGAGATTTAGGAGGTTAATTATACTAAGTTTTATGTACCTATTTTAAAATACAAGTGTTGATATAGAAATTGATTTTACCTACGAACTTTATTCACAAGTTGAATGCCAATGTTAGAATGTCATTAATTTCATTATGTTATATTCTTTTTAATTATTGTAAAAAGTTTTATAGAAACATATTATAAACATAGTTGGTTATAATTTTTTATTGTATTTAGAAATTGTTGATGTTAGACAACCTTGCATTCAATGTCAACACTATCAAGTTGAACTCTGATATGAAGAAAGAGCTGAAAAATTAAAAAGATTAACAAAAGTTGAATTCTCTATATGTTACCAAAAGGAAAAGGTACAACTTCCTATATTACAAAAACCTCATTTACTTGCAAGTTTATTATATAGTGAAGATCATAGAAACAAACACTTTTTACAAGACATTAAAAGTTACAACATCATATTTTATTTTACTTCTATTGGTGGTAAGATTCATTCTTCAATCAATGAATTTGGGTCTCCTTATTTCATTCTTAATAGATAAAATTATCATTGCAATGAAATTTTGTTGACCGAGAATTACGAAGTTTGAACATTTTTATATATATGATTCAAAAAATGAGATGACTAATACAATGGGATATGCTAACACATTTTCTTTTTATAGTTGTTACAAGAGGTTTTAGTGGTTTAATGAGAGAAGCTATGACAAAAGGCCTGTATAAAGGCTATAAAATGGGTGATGGAGGTGTTAAAGTCAATTCAGTGTAGTTTGATGGCAATACAATCTTGGGGGAAACTTATTTCAATAATGCGTTGGTCATCTATGTTAAGGAGTCTTGAGTTTTCATCAAAACTCAAAGTAACTTTTTTAAAATCATGTGGGACAATTCGAGTGGAGGAAAAGAAAGAGTATTTGAAAATGTGTAGAATTGTAAGATTCTACCTTTTTTCCCTTTTTGTTTACATTTGAGAACCTCTATAAGTGTCAACTTTAGAATAACTAAGAAATGGAGTATAATCATAAAGAAGTTTGAGAATAGATTCTCTATGAAAAAATAAAGGTCTTTCTTTTGTTGGTAGAGTTTACTTGATAAACTATTTTTGCATCTTTACCTTTATTTGTCATGTCCTTCTTTAAAATTCTAGGTGAGGTGGTAAAAAGATAATGAGTATATAGATTGCCTTCTTATGGGAGACAAGAGTGATGAGAGGAAGACTTCTAGGACATTTATGATTCTAGAAACATGAGAGAGTTAGGAATGAAAGATGTTAGGATCTTTAACAAAGTACTACCAACAAAGTAGGCATAGTACATGTTTTACTATAAGGATATTTCATGTGGTGTAGGGTGTTAGAAGCAATGTATGGATGCAGAAAAAACATGAGAAAAGAAGTGTTAACAACTTTACAACTAAAGAGGGACAAAGGAGATTCACAATGTGAGATAAAAGCTCCTACAAACACTTTAGTGTGACATCTACATACTAGTTTATGTATATGATTTTGTGGGGAGTTGAACAACATGTCATACGTCTATTATTCAAAATTTAGAACTTAAAGATCCTCTTTAAGGCCCTGTTTGGATTGGGGTGGAGATTTGTGGGGAGGGAGTGGATTACAGAGTATTAGAGGAGATGTGTGAGGTTGTTTGGATTAAGGGATGGTAGCATGGATTTGTGAGGATTGTTTATTGAAATTTGTGAGTGATGTGATAGTTAGAAGATAATTTAGAAATTATTTTAAAAATATAAAAAGTAAATTTACAAATTTATCCTTGTCAATAAAAAATATTTTAATAATGAGTTATGATATTTTTTTTGTGAGTTTGAGTTAATTATTTTTTCCAATATATAATATTCATAATTACTCTTATTTTGTAAAAAATAATAATTTTGTGTAAAATTCAAATAAATTTATATATATTAAAAGTATAAATATAAATATAATAAAAGTATAAATATATTTTTAAAAATTAAAAAAATAAATACATAAAAAAATAAACAACAAAGTATACAAATATAACAAAACAAATGTAAATACAGTTATTAAGATTAAAAAAGTAAACATATAAAAAAACATAATATATATATATATATATAAATTATAAACAATAAAACATAGAATGAAAAACTAAACAACAAATACAAAATAATAAAAAATATAAAAACAGTAAAAATATAATAAGAAAATAAAAATAAATTTATAAAAGTTAATAACAATAAACACATCAACAAATGTAAATGTATTTATAACAATTTAAAATAGTATTAATAAAATTAAAAATAATAAATACATAAAACGTATTAATAAAAAATGACATTAAACACATAATAATGTAAAAAATAAAAATAAATAAAAATATTAAAGTTATAAAATAAAAACTAAACAATAAACATAATAATAAAAACCGTAAAACCAACACATAATAATGAAATAATAAAGAAAAGTAAATACATTTAGAAAAATAAAAACTGTAAACAATAAACATATATAAAAGAATATAATTACATTTATTAGAAATAAAACACAGTAAACATAATAAAAAAAATAGTGACTACACTTAATAAAAAAAATTCTAAATAGAAAAAAAATATTAAAATTTTACGTGAAGGATGAAGGCACTGGAGAAGAAGACTAAGAACAAACTGGAGAAGAATAAAAACAAACTAGAGAACAAAAAGAAGAAAGTTTGTGATGAACAAAATCAACCAAAGAACCATTGTTCCAAGATGAATCTGAAAAATCGATTCTGCGCCATTTGGAAAAATCGAAAAATCGATTCTGCACCATTTCGAAAAATCAAAAATCGATTTTGCACCAATTTACAAGGATAGGAAAATCGATTCTGCACCATTTGGAAAAATCAATAATCGATTCTGCACTAATTTACAAAGAGACGAAAATCGATTATGCACTTCCAAAATTCGGAAAGAAGAAGGAAATTGTTGCATCAGTTGTAATAAAGAACCCTAAAACTCACTGATGCCCACATTGTTTAATATTAGAATTGATGAAAGGGTAGCAATGTAAATGTCTATTTGTGCCTCTACAATCAGCGCAAATCTTCTCAATTTTGCGAGAAGTGAAAAAATTACTGAACCCGCTCGCTCGTCTGCACCCACGCCCTCACATACCCTGATACAAACAAAAGTTCTTCCCGCTCGCCCCTTCCTCATCCGTTGTCACACCTAGAAGCAAACAGAGTGTAAGGTTAATCATTTTGTTTGGATGTGCGTACAAAATAAGATTCTTACTAAATAAAATATGTACTAGAGAATGATAATGAATAAGGATGAGGTGAAATTTTTTGTATGCCTAGAAAGATTCAATGGCTCACATTTTGTACACTTGTGCTAAGGTGGACAACAACATATGGAAGCTTTGTTACACATGGTTGGATAGGGTGTCTTGTTTTTCATGTGACATCATTATCACTTTAGGCAACATGAATTTTTTTAAATCAAAACTTTCATGTTAGACATTACTATGCAACTTAAGATCTCAGTTAGGCTGACACCTCAAGTAACAACAATCATTTTTCATCACATGAAAAAAGTATTATTAAAAAAAGAAAAAAGAAAGAAAATACAAAAATACGGGGTATTAGACCAAAACTCATATGTTAACAAAAACGATACATAGGTAGACTATACTTATTCATAAAGAATTCTAAGAACAGGCAAGATGGAAGCCTATTATACCAATGAAAAGATTCTTTAAGAAAAAAATTCTAAATTAGCCAACTTATCAGTACACGCATTCCCTCTACGAAAAATATGAGTAACCCTAAACTCAACATGAATTTGAAATGCAAAATAACTCCATAAAGAAAATATGGTATGTGATTTGGTGTAGATTCATATGTTTATATGGAATATGAGAAATGAAACAATGTCTAAGAATAAAATATGGGATGAGGAGAAACTTATACAACAACTCGGCATGGCAATGAATTTAGATAATGATAAAATCAACTTTTCTTTTATTATATAAAATCTTATGATTTTTAGTTGATTAAAAAGGCGTATGAACCAAGGAAAAAAATAAATAGTTTAGAAAGTTTAAATTTAGTCATAACTTTAATTTATGATAGAAAATGTACTGATAGGCTAAAACCGAGAGGTTTAGGCCGAGAATAACATGCTAAGTAACCAAGAGGTGATAAGGCTAAAACCGAGAGGTTTAGGCCGAGAGCATAAAAGATATACATAAAAGAATAAAACAAAATATAAATATTATTATAAAAATGAAACCCAATTAAGATAAAAACCTGCATGAGGGGTGTGTAAATAATAAAAATGTGTAGAAAGAAAGTCCAAAAGTAAAGAAGAAAGCCCATTAGAGAAACCCTATAAATAGGAGTTCAGAGTAAAGAAAAAGGTAAGAGTGAATTTTACCTGATAAACATTATATCGTTTCTGACTTTGGCATCGGAGCGACTTGCAGGTACACCCCCCATCTGTGGAAAGGAGAAGCTGAGAAGAACCTAGCAGAGTGAGAAGCCGAGAAGAACCTAGCAAAGTGAGAAGCCGAGAAGCACCCAGCCAAGTGAGAAGCCGAGAAGCATCCAGCCGAGTGAGAAGCCGAGAAGCACTTAGTTGAAAGAGAAGCCTAGAGTACCCAGCGTGAGGAGAGGTCCAGAGTATCCGGCCCACGAAGAAACAAAGAGTCCAACCCAAGATTAAAAGACTTACAATTAATCTTGTCAACCTGCTTCGAGTGTTCTTGGTCCCTGTTATAAGAACAGAAAATAATGAAACGAAACTTAAAAAAAAATCTTGAACTAATTTAAAATATCTACTCATTTTTCATGGCTTTCCAATTCATAATACATTGTATTCTTTCTTTTATTGTGTGTGAAGAAGAAAAACTAGGTGAAGTATAGAAGATTCTCTCCCAAAAAAAAAACTCAAAAGTAAGATCGGTTAGATAACTAATCAATACAAGTTAAAATTATAAAATGTATTCTTTTTCAAGCATATGATATAAATCATAAATATGAGTCTCTTTTTGCTATTACCTTTCAAATCGACCTTTTTCAAAGTGCTTTATCTATTTACTCTTCTAAACAATAAGTTCACACGATCCAGCACTGTACCTTATTTAAACTATTCTCACCACTCATCGCCCAAATAAAAATTATGCTTTGCATGTTCAGAATCTCATACACCAAAACATACCTATATATGTATAATCCACTATCCCTGTTCCACGTGGCTTAGGATTCTCACATACGACTTTTTCAATCTTCAAAGCTAAATTTTTGACGAACTCATAAAACATATTCATTGTTAAAGCTATAAAAAATGAGACATGCATATATGTTTCAAACTTTGGAATCACTGTTTCTTTAATTTTCTTGGTTTTGCAGCAATGGTCCAAATGAACGTAATCAAAAGAATGTCATGAATGAAGCTGCAGGGAAAATTACGTAGAAGAATGGGTCAATCACGTTGTTACCAGCTGGTCCTCGTCAACACAAAAGGAAACCAAACAACTATTAATCTCAATTTTCTCATCTTCATTATCCACACTTATCTTTCCTTTTCCTAATTTATAAAATAATTTTTATATTAATATCTCACCATTAATTATCAAGATTTTAATTACTTACTATTTATATTAATAATTAAAAAATAAATAATTAATTTAAATAGCAATTTAAAAATTATTTTATACGTTTTTATAAATTTATTTTACTCAATAATATTAATATTTTTTTTAGTGTTTTACGAAATTTATTAATAATTTTTAAAATAATAAATAAAAATATATTTGATGGCATGAAAAATAATTCTTTCAACGTTATGAAATAAAAGTACCTTATGTGTGGTGCGAGAAGCTTCCATATCCAATTCGTGTAGTAACGAGCCACGCGTCAATCTAACAATGTGACAGGTGTTTCACCAACCTTAACCTACACACCCATGGAACTCCAACGTGTCGTCTTTTTATTAGTCCAAAGAGACGAGGTAGCTAATGTACTTCACCTCCTACAAATTCTACCATGGTCTACGCCACAATTAATGCATTTTTATTTTTATTTTACTATTCATCTTTAATAACTTAGGTTTAAAACTATTATAAAGGGTATTATCAGGTTGGTTTATCAGAGTGTATGAATTGTTGTTGTAAATTTTTGTTTAATTTTGAAGAATAAAAACTTATAAATTTCTCAGTCGAAATATTTCATTAGCAACTATAAAAGTTTATTTTTGTTTGTTTGTATCATAATTAAATGCAAAAATAAAGAAAAATAATATTAAATTTCAAGTATTAAAAATATTAGCGTTGGATAATAATTTAAGTGATGAGTAACTTTAAATATCATTGTATAATTTTGCTTTATTACATGTCTTCATCATTGAATATTTGGAGGAAAAATTAAAGTAAAAGTAGAAAATAATTCGACGATAACTTATAAAACAGGTATACAAGAAAAACTAGTGATTTACTTTTTTTAAGATGTCATTAGTATCTTTTAATTATTTTTATAAGGATTTCCCAAACTATTAAATTATATTAAGACGAAATTCTCCATTGAGTCAATATTTTAAACATGAATACAGAAAATCAAAAATCAACCCCATCCATAATAATGATTTATTGAATCAATAAATTTAATTTTTTAATATTAAAAAATAAATTTGAATTTAATTTAATCTTATAAAAGAGATTCCTTTAAAATATTTGTTCTAAATAGTTTTAAAAATTAATTTAAGTTTAATTCAATTTTACACATGAGGATTTAAATCTAGTTATATATTATAAAATGTTTTATTTTTAATTGATATGAGATTTTCAATATTTAAAAATTATATATATATATATATAATTAATGCTTTTATTTTTTTTATATTGTGAAACTGTTTATGTTTTATAAATTTAAGCAATGTGCATTAGGTTTTATAGACCATGAAAGGGAACTTGTTCAAAACATTGACCTAAAGTGTACTATTACATGAACTAATATTTTTATTTTAATATTATGTATTAATTTATTTATGATCTAGCTAGTTCATTGTTACGAAAGTTACGTCAAAATAAAAAAGGTTAAAACGTTGAACCGATCCGAAATTCTAAAGAATACTGTCTAAAATAGCTGAATACACTTTATTCTCCATGTAAATGGTTATGATTGGTGTAAATATTTTTTTATCGATAATAAATAAAAGGATAATAAATAAAAGTATTTGAAGGATGTTTTTGATCTTATTACGAAGTGAACTTTAAGCCTAACTCAACCCCATAAAACCGGCTCAATAGGGTGAGGTTTGCACCCACTTATATACTATGAAAGACTCAAATCTCTAGTCGATGTGGGATCTCCAACAAACTTTTCACAAAAATTTAGGTGAGCTTACAAAGAATACAAAACAAAGTTAAAACGAAGCTTCAATATGTAACCATATTAGAAACATCAAACTAAAGGATATAATATGATTAATACTGAAATAAATAAATAAATAAATAATAATGGGTATCTAAGGTTTGTGCATTCATAATACCGGATAATCAAGAGTTTAGTTTTTTCATTTTGGGTGTTTGTAGGTGAAAGGATACTTGGACTTAGTCTAAATTAAGTTGGTTATTAACCTAAATTATTAACCTAAATTCCCTTTAGTCACTTCACAATAGTGTGCTAATTGCTAGTGTCTTTTCTTGGTAATTTTTTTTTTTTAAATTTAGTAGATAAATGAATGATAATAATTTATACACATTATTTTAATGATAACAAAATTGTATATAAACCTAGAAAATTGACAAAAATGCCATGGTTTTCCATATTCATGACTATATATATAGTGCAAAAAGATTAAAAAAATGGATTTAATCTAATATTTCGTAATGATGTTTGTATTCAATGAAAACCTAATTCTTCTTAATTGTTTGCAAGTTTTACTATTGAATTGTAGTGATATTATATTGAAAAAAGAATTAGATTTAATTTAATTAGATTCAAAATTTAAATTTGAATTCGAGTGAAAATATTAAGTGTTATATTATATTTGTAATTAATTTTTAAATATTTTACAGATTTGAGTATTTTTTTTATTAATTTTTATAAAAAAAATAATCGAGAGTTCAAAATATATTTTATTTTCGTTCAAGTACTTTGCTGTTTTATTTTTACCATTAATAAAACGATATGATTATTATTTTTATCTTTCCGTTTTCAACTCGTGAGTTAATTTGTATTTTTTTTTATATTCTTCATCTTTAATTTTTTTTTAACTCGTCAATCAACTTGCTTTTATAAAAAAAATAAAAATGAACTAATCAATAAATTAGAAGAGATAGAAAGAAAAAGAAGTGAATCAATCAATAAATAAAAAATAAAAAAGATAAAAATTTTCATTTTTTTTCATAAAATCCTAATTAAATTATATAATTTATGAATTTCTTAAATTTTAATTAAGTGAATATGAAGTTAAAAAGAAAAAAAGAAAGGCGCGGGGTAGTTAGGAAGGAATAGTTTTTGAATTTAAAGTGAAACTTTAGAATTTTGGAAATCCATGCAAAAAATAAAAAATAAAAAATTGTATGCTAAATTTGAGGGTTAGATCCTGCTATTACACTCGCCAACTCCTTTCTATGTCACCATCCCACGAGGGCCAAAAAAGAACGCGCAGAAAGTTATATAAAGCATTACACAAAACACAATAAAAGCAAATGCAAGAACCTTTAATATTATTTCTTTAAACATAATTAAATTAAATCTCTCATTGCACAATAATACTACAAATATACATTAAATAAATACCATCAAATCTATCATTTATTTCTATTACGATAAAAGGAAAACTCATTATAGGTTTTCACTCTTTTTTCATTTTTACATTCATTTTATAATTCAAACAATTATTGTTTTATTAAAAAATAAGAAAAATGCATTTTTCCAATTTCTTAGTGAATAGTAAATATGTATTAAATAAGCCGCGGAGGGATACTTTTGGTGTCAGCGTGACGAAACTTTGACGCAATGGGAACGCAATAAAATAAAGAAAGTTTAATATAAAGCGAAACAGAGACAGTTTCCGCGTAGAGAGATGAGTCTCATAGAATTCAAATTAATAAAATAAAATTAAAAAGAAGAAAATTTCATTTTTTTAAGCATCACACGCCTAATTAATCGATTAAATATCGATTATAATAATTTTTTGTGAGATTAGTAAGTCCTTTGAAGAAAATGTTCCTAGTTTATAATAATTTTTTCTAATTAATCAAGTGTTTTGAGATAATATTGTTAGATGATATCAGTTTTAAAATTTAAAATTTATGACGAGTTTGTTCTTAAAAGATATATTAATTAATTAAAGAAAAAAATGTATATATAAATTATTATTAACTTTGATTTTAAGGCATATGAGATTATTAAAAGTGATATAAGATTATTAGAAGTAGCTGAAGCAATCTTGGTGTTATTATTTAGGAATAAAAAAACAATATAGATAGCTTTAATTTTTTGATTTCTAAGATTTCGTCCTTGAAATAAAGAAACACTTTGGCTTGGACAACTAAGCTAAAGAAAATCTCTTTGTTTTTTTTTTCTCTTCTTTATTACGCGATTCACACCTGATGTTCACACCACACCTATACCTACATATATATTCTCCTCATCTTTTTCTCTCTCATCTTTTGCTTCTCTCTCTCTCTCCTCCATAACCAAAATACACTCTTCAATAACTTTTTTCTAGATCATTCAGAGCCACCTCTTCTCCTTCTTCCTCTTCTGTATTGGATTTGAGTCTCTCGATCTTTAGTTTTTGTTTTCGTTTTCAATTTTTCATGGAGGGTCATCATCTCCATCACCATCACCATCACCGGCAGCAGCAACATCAACAGCAACATCAACAGCAACAGCAGCATCACCACCCTCACAACATCACAACCAGTGCTAACGTGGATGCCACGGATAGGTTTCCCCAATGGAGCATCCAGGAGACAAAAGAGTTCCTCGTGATCCGTGCGGAGCTGGATCAGACTTTCATGGAGACAAAGAGGAACAAACAGCTTTGGGAAGTCATCTCCAACCGGATGAAGGAAAAGGGTTTCCATAGAAGTGCAGAACAGTGCAAGTGCAAGTGGAAAAACCTCGTTACCCGCTATAAGGTATTTTTATAACATTCATCCATTCATTTATACATGTCATATTAATCACATCAACCCAAATAAAACTCATGTTCTTCTTCTTAAGAATCGCATATCTTTGTCCTTTTCTATCCTGGCCTATCACGTGTTTATAAATTCTAATCAGTATCTGGTTCAAGACTACCACATGTTCACGATTCTGATTAATATCTGGTTTAAGACTACCACGTGTTCATGATTTCGATCGTTGTGTGGTTTAAGACTATCACTTGTTTATGATTTCAGTTGATATATATCTAGCAGGTGGGGATTTTCAAGAATTTAATAGAATTCATTTGATCGCTGGTTTAATTAATATATGTATATTTTGATTCAAAAATGTGTGTTGGCGATGTGGTTTTTATACATGTTATGAGTTTTTCTTAATGGGGTTTGTGTAGTGATAGTACTACTTTTTTTGTTGTTGAGATTTAAAGGGGTGTGAAGCGATAGAGACAGAGGCGATGAGGCAGCAGTTCCCGTTTTACAATGAGCTTCAAGGGATTTTCACATCAAGGATGCAGAGAATGTTGTGGGCAGAAGCAGAAGGAGGGTCGAAGAAGAAGGGGGTGCAGCTTTCATCGGAGGATGAGGAAGAGGGAAATGAAGAGAGTGAGGGAGATCAGAAGGGTAGCATGATGAAAAAGAAGAAGAAGGGGAAGATGGTAATTGGAGGTGGTAGCAGTAGCAATATGGAGAGTTTGAAGGAGATAATGGAGGAGTTCATGAGGCAACAGATGCAGATGGAGGCACAGTGGATGGAGGCGTTTGAGGCGAGGGAGAATGAGAGGAGGATGAAGGAGATGGAGTGGAGGCAAACCATGGAGGCATTGGAGAATGAGAGGATGATGATGGACCAGAGATGGAGAGAGAGGGAAGATCAAAGAAGGATTAGGGAAGAAGTTAGGGCTGACAAGAGAGATGCTCTAATCACAGCTCTTCTCAACAAGCTCAGAAGAGAAGAGATGTAGTATATTAGCTCTAGCTTTTATTGTCTTTCTTCTTCTCTTCAACCAAAGCTTAATTTAAGAGGTTTGTTCTAAGAACTCTCAATTTATATATCTTCACCATTAATTTATATCCATACTTTATGCTTCTTGTGCTTGGCTTTACCATGTTTATCATATATATATATATATATATCTCATATTCTTTATTTCAATTACCTATTCAAGCCAAAGTAATGAAAAGAATCAACAACAAAAAGAAGAAAAAAAATTGGTTGTAGGATATTCTTGCTGTTTTTATTTCGAAATAGGCAAATAATTATGTGTTACTTTTTTATTTGTCATGCAATATAATTGAGAGAGGACCAATGTTGATCCCATAATGATGCTTTCATAGAGATTCTATTCTTGTAGTAGGTGTAGAGAGATAAAAATATTTTATATATATATAATTTGATGTTCCTAACTATAACAACCGAAAACGGGAAAAAGATTCACAAAACATGTCACAAGATAACTCATCATAATGTCTATCCATATATGTGGAGAAGCTCAATTTCAAGGTTTGCTTAAATGAGTCACTATTACACAAAGTGGTTTTCATTCACTTTTGGCTACTAAACAAAAACACTAAAAAATGGTTTTTAATATATAATATATATGTATATGTATGTGTATGTACGTAAATATATACGTGATGCTACTCTCCCTTATACATATTTACACAATGGGTGTGAAGCTGAAGTAGGGTTTTTTTGATTTAAGTGATGAATTGTTGTGAACTCGTGTTCATGAGGGTGTCGGTGCAAGCATTATAGCCCAGCCATGTGTCCCAGTTAGCTTTGAAAACGACGTTATGGTTGAGATTGATCTCAGAAAATGAAGAGAGGTAGATATCTATGATGATTGAATGATTCTTGTGGCATCACCTCACATCATAGCTACCAAGGTTGATCATAACACGAAATTGTACAAAATATGTGAAGCGTGCGTGAGTTATGTAAATCTTTTTCATTATTTTTCCAAGGACTTGATTGTGTATTACTGATAGAACATACAGACAGAAACTACAAAAACAAAAACAAAAAATCAGTTTCAGTTGAATCATGATCATCTTCAAGTTATGGATATGGATGTGAGATTTTGCATTGCTAATTAAGTAATTGATGTTTGCATGCAAGAGTTCATATGCGAAAAGGTTACTCATGACATTGACCCTATGTGCATGTGAGAGAGCTAGCACATCATCATGATCATGTTAATTAGTATGCTGAATTTCAGGTTGGGTATGAACTTATTATGACTTTAAAGTGGTAACATTCTTTAAGCCGTGTCTTCTGTGAGAGTTGATTTTTTTATTAATAAAATAATTTAAAGATAACAAAAGGAAGATCACAGAGATCAGTAATAAAAAAGGAAGTGTTTGTTCAAAATAGAAAAGCTAAGATTGCATGATAACTTTTTGTCTACAAATTTATGTGCGTGCGGTGTGTGTAGGGTATATGTGTTAGATATCTATTAAAACACTTTTTTTTTATGTGGCTTTTATTCTGAATGACATGTGTAAGTGTTATTTAGTTTTTTAAATGAGAGTTTGTAAATATAAATATAATACTCTCATATACTGTTCAAATATGTAAAAGCTATAGTTGAAATTTAGTAAACGATAAGTGCAATTATATTTTATATACATCGAGATGAAATAATTAATTACAAATTAAAGAACCAAAAGCTATTAAAGCATTTTTTTTTTCATCTCACAAAATTTTATTTGATCGTTTTACAACTATGTGTGATAATATTAATTTTGATTGCTAGAGTTGAACCAGATTGTTAACCTATCTATAACTTTCTCTATAAATATTGATATAAAAATATTTAAAATATATTATTATTTTTATATGTAAGTTAAAATTAGTTTTATATATAAATTAATTGATATAAGTTTCCTTATATAAATTTTAAGAAATTAACTTTTAATTTTTGGATAAATTAATTTTAATTTATAAACAAATAATTTAAATGTAATAATGATTTTTTTTATTGACAATAAAAAATTTAATAAATGAGAGTTATAAGGATACTCCGAACCGCACAAAAAACATTCAAACCATTGAGTCATAACCTCAAGCTCATAAAAAAAATCTTGTATCTAAGCTTAGGTGTCTTTATACAAATAGGAGATTTTCTCAGTATAAAAACATTAATAAAATACGCTTCTAGGAGCAATCCTCGCCCCACAACAAAAACAAAATTTATATAGAGACAAAATAGTTAAGAAACATACTCACAAGATTCTTCCAACACATAGATGATGACCGGATCAACAAAAAAACATGCAAAAGTCATAGGGCTAGGCAAACATAACTCATGAAAACATAGAATTATTACTGGTTCCTTGCACATGAACCTGAAGAGGAGCCCCTGATACAGCACAAGACATCATGTACCCAAACAAGGTCCTCAATACACAATCTTTAACACAACCTGCAAAACCAAAAAGCTACCACAAGCATAATATAATCAAAATACCCAGGTTTGGAAGCATAGTCTTGCCCATCTTCCTGACCAACCACAAGGGGCAGCCAACTACAGAGTCGAACGAGAGCAGAGCATAACCTATCTAAAAAAGACATGAATGACCCATACTAGCTCGAAGAATCACCTAGAAACCGCACCAATGGATTACTTCATAGATTTTAGACATTCTATAGGATTAAGGCATCATTCAGGATAGGAGAAAAATGTATTTGGGTATATGTGCCACAATGAAGTTTTCCTCTCCTTCTAAAAATGAAATTGTTTATGTGATTCCATATTTCCTGTATTACAACAATGCACATGCATCTCCAAATTTCGTTTTCTTTTTCCCTCAGAACACATATATTAAATTGATTAAAGTGCTGATTTGGCATATTGTTATGCGTAAAATGTCTACCTATCCACTTATCACTTAGTTGCCACACGTTGGCAGCAACCTTACAAAAAACAAACAAATGACTTCGATTCTCCAACTATGTCTTACATAAGAAGCAGAGCCCTTCACCTACCTGAATTCCCTAGATTGTAATTTATCATAAATGACAATTCTACCTATAATTACACGTCATATAAAAAAATGGGTTGAGAATAGAACTTTTGATTTCCAAAAATCTACAAAAGAGAACTCTTGCTCCTGGGGATATTGTAAAAGAAACTTTAAATATGCATATTTAACTATATATATTTTAGAATTGTCATCATCCCTTCAAAGCCATTAATCATTCCCTTGATTACTCATTTTAACTCTTTCTAGTTTATTCATAAATAATGTCACCATCTCATGCTTCCATTCAAACTACTCTCTTCTCCAAACTACCTTCCATTGTTAATGGTCATCACCCCCAAGTTCCAAATTTGTCTACTGCCCTTCTTTACTTACCGAGTATGAATATACCCTAAGGTAGCTATCTTTTAATGATTCATCACCTAACCACAAATCTTTCTAAAACCTTATTTTGTTCCCACTTCCAATTTTTCAGCTTCTATTGATATCAAGCCAATTATTTGAGTCACCCCCACACATCTTTCTAATATCTCTCCACCACCATGAGTCATGACTTGAATCATGTGGTTCCTCAAGCCCTCTCCAAGAACCATATTTGGACTCAAGAATAAGTTTCCATAAACTTTGTTCCTCCCCTCCTAGTCTCCATTTCTATTTTTGTAATAAAGCCATGTTAAAAAATTTTAGGTCCTTTATTTGTAAGCCCCCTCTGATTTTGTTTGCACAAATTATCCCATTTTACCTAAGCAAGTTTTCTCGTTTCGTATATCCCCAACCCCATAAGAAATTTACTCATATTCTCCTAATCTCTTTGTACACGCCAATTGGTAATTTGAACAAAGACAAATAATAAAGGAGTATAACATAAATTACGGACTTAATGAGAGTGACTTTGCTAACAAAGGGAGGATGTTTTCCTTTCCATAGGGAAAATTTCTTTTTGACCTTGTTGACCATTTCTTTCCAAAAAAAAACTTGGATCTATGATCCCCCTCACTGGTACCCCCAAATATTTAAACATTACTTCCATAGTGATGTAGTTTAGTATCTCAGAATACTTGTCTACTCTCCTATTATCCATGTCTGTAGCAGTTATTTTATTTTAATAAAGTTTACCTTAAGGCAAATTCTAATCCAAAGCATCTCAATGTGCATTTCTTTTCTTTTCTTTTCTTTTTTTTAATAAAAAGCTATCATTAGACATCACTATGAAACATAACATGTCAATTTGCATGTAATAAGCATAATATTCTTTACATATGCCTTACAGAGAAAGATGAGATTGTTTGCAAATTGTACCATACTAACATTGACTTGATTAGTTTCCCTCCCCAATTAGTTGGTAACTAAAACTTTGGCACCTAATTAAATATCAATTTAAAAATTATTTATTATAAATAACACTAGTAAAAAATATCAATAAGACGACTCAATATATAGACGGTTTTTACAAAACCATAGTTAAAAAAAGTGTGGTGGCAAAGTTGTAATTATTTAGTTATTTAAACAACGGTTACTCCTTGAACTATCGTTATAAGAGTGTTTGGGTTTTTAATGACGGTCCAACCTGAACCGTCGTTAATTGGTTGATTCTTAAAATCTCGCGCTCCCACTTCTTCGTTTGCGCCTTCATTCTTCTTCACTCCTTCATTCTTCTTTGTCTCGCCTCCTTTCTTCTTCACGTCTTCACTGCACCTTTGCATGCTGACAACACCTAAACCCTAAACCACTATAGAAGGTTAGTTAGAATTTTAAATATTTGAATGTTATGTGTTGATTAGTTAGTAGTTTAAGGTATGTATCATCACTAAAAAGAAAGAAAGCAAGACTCATTTGGTTTGCATAATTGAGACAATATTGTAAAATTCATTAAAATAGGTAGAAAGTGATTTTTGATCCAATTTTTTTTGTGGAAACTTCATTTAGTGGATATTTGATGGAGGAGTCCTAACATTGAAGAGAAGAGTAATATATTTGGAGTTGGCAAAAGTTAGCATAAAGAAACTTCAAACAACCATAACTTTTGATATAGAAGTTGGATGGAAACGTGTAAAAAATGAAAGTTGTTCAAAACGAGGTAACAAATCAAGTTGTCAATTCATGAGGAGGATTAGGGTCGACCAAAAATCCAAAAATCCACCATTTAGTATTGTTTTTTTAAATTTTTAAGTATTATTTAGGTCTTTTCAGGTATTTTAAGTTTTAGTTCTCATACTTTCACTTGTAAATTCTGAAATTTTGCATGATTTCCTAGTATAAATTAGAGATTTATCAAACTATTATAATTATGATTATATTACATTCACAAATTTATTATACATTACATAATGTTATCTGTGTGTTTTAACATAAAATCTTATTATTTCAGTGTTTATTTTTTATATAACATCTTTAGTGAAAGGAGAAATGCAACTGCAAATGCAAGGAAACTCATTTTGATGCACCTTAAGGTAACCATATATAACACTTTAGAATGACATAAAACATTTTCATATAGTTATAGAACTTTTTGTACACATTTATATTTAAATTATGATATTACGTGCATTATTGTTCTGAAAAATTGATGTTTTATGCAGGATTAAAATGAGTATACAATTATAATAAATTTTTTTAAAAAAATACACTTATAACGACGATTCTCACTCGAACCGTCTTTAAAAGTCCGTCATAACCATTTATAACGACTGTTCCAAACTTATAAGTGTGTTTTTTTATTTGTTTATTTGTTTGGCAAAATGACAGTTTTTACACGTGTGTCGTTAATGTGGGTTTATAACAACGGTTATAGAATCGTCATTATAAACAACTTATTTATAACGACACCCGCAATAACGATGATTCGAGAACCGTTTTTATATGATCTTTTTAACCGTCGTTAATGAGCTATTTTGTACTAGTGTAAAAACTACTTTAAATACCAACAATATTGTTAATCTCTAAAATAATATCTAATTTGGTGAATATAATAACTAATTACTTTTTGTTTCTAAAATTAGTTTCTATTTAATGATTTTCTTATAATGTATATTAATTATAGTAATTGATATATATACACTACAAAAAAATCATCAAACAGAAACAAATTTTAGAGACAAAAAATAATTAATTGCTATATTAACTAAATTAGAGATTATTTTAAAGACTAAACAAATTTTTGGTTTCTAAATTAGTTTCTATTATTGTTAAATAGTTTCTAAATTGACATCTACTTAACTACCAAGATTTTAACTACCAATTATTTAGATTCTAAATTTGGCAAAAACCCGTTAATTAGATACCAATTTAGAAACTATTTAACAATAATAGAAACTAATTTAGAAAAAAAAATAGTTTTTAAAATAGTATCTAATTTAGTCAATATAACAACTAATTATTTTTTGTCTCTAAAATTGATTTCTATTTAATGATTTTCTTGTAGTGATTTATTTAATGTATATATATATTATATATATATTATATAATACTTAATTAATCTCAACTAATCTTTTGGAAAAAAAAATCAATTTAATAACATATTCTGACTTTTTATAAGTATATGTGGCAGTTTTTGCCATTAACAATGTGATGTTCTTTTTTTAACGATTTTGTTTTAAAAATTAAACCGACCATTTATGAATAAGAAAAACATGGACCATTTAGATAAGGCAGGTAGATCGATTGGCTAGTAATTCATTAATTCTCTTATTTATTACGTGGACCAACATAATTAAATTGAGCTAATTGAAACGTGTTTTAACTAATTAATAAAGTTTTCTGCTGAGAATGATTTTAATAAAAATATTTATTTGAAAACATTACAAGTTTGAATGTGTAAATACCTTAATTAGGTTTTTTTTTTTTTTCAATTTTGGTTTGATTTTATCATGAAAATGAAGAACTTAAATGAAATAGAAAGAGCGTGGATTTGTCTCTGGACTATGTGTCTCGTCTAGATCTGCCAAGTTTAACTTTAAATTGAAATTGTGGGATATATTTTTCCCTTTTTCTCCAATAATAACTATTTTTCTGCTTATAGTGAAGTCCTTTTACTATAAATAAAGGCATTTTTCCCTATATAAAGTACTTTTTGGAATAGTTTTATAATGAACAAGGTTTTTATAGTGGTTAAAGTTCTGCCTAGATTATTTCCCATATGAGATGAACACACATCTAAAAGCAATATCAATTATAGATGATCCTGTCGGCAACTCGAACGGGGAGGAATCGCTTCGTAGCACTCTCTGCCCTGTCTACGCGACTGCGTCTTCTGCAGAATCACCCTCAGGACCTTCTCTTGCTGTTCCAAACGTGACCTGCAAAACACACAGACGGCGCCTCTAGCGGCCGTTTGCACTCTGACGATCAAGTTAGTCCACAGAACCACCAAAGACTAGAAAACTGGTAATGTGTGTGTGAAAAACTCTTGCACTCTGTTTTTCGTCTCTCTTTTTTTTTCTCCTCACTCTCCCCTGATTCTCTCTTTTATCTCTCTTTCCCTGCTTCTGGGCATAACAGGATTCTGTTATGCTTTTCTGGCATGTGTCAGAACCCTGTTATGCTTTTCAGAGAAAGCGTACCTTCAGAATCAGCAGTGGGGAGCGTGAGAGTCTGCGCATGTCTGCGCGTCTCTGCGCTTGGCTGCGCCTGTCTGTACCTTCAGTGGTACGGAGTGCTCTTTTGTCTGGACCGCACCCCTCTCAGATGATGACACGTGGAGGCCTGCAACTCACATCTAACCACACACGTGTCACTTACTGGAAGGGCTCTAGCGCCTCTCTTTGTGTGCCTAAGTTACGCCCTTGCGGAGTAACTCAGGATGTTTCTCTTATCTGGGTAAATCGCATACTCTTAGGAAAACGTCGGGTGTGGCTGGTCTAGGCACACTCACCAAACGTTGCTTCTCTGCGTAGGCGACTTACCCTTCACGATGCCACGCACGTAATGGGTTGAGGGAATCACCAATCACTGATTGGCTTACTAGTTCCCTCAGGCCACTCTCGTGCATGATTCTCTGAGGTGTGCTCATGCGAGATCCATGCGTAACGCTCTCGCTGGGAACCTCAGTCCCAGTTTAACTGCGTGTAACACGAGACCCCGATGACAATACACCCGATGACTGATCAGTGTTTATTCGCTTCTCGCGCTCTGCCTCCAGGCGCGAGTCTGGGAACTGGTCTGCTGGTGGCCACTTGGCTACTGACCACCGATCACCATTCTGGGTGATCTATCCCCCGACCTCTCTGCCGCCTGATCTGTCAGTGGTAACTTGGTTACTGACCACCGATCACCGCTCTTGGCGATCGTCCCCCTGACCTTTCTGCCACCTGGTCCACGTGTCACCCTTCGAGTGGTCCACGTGGTTCTCTGTTGTTGACGTCATCGACCACCGATGACCGATCGGATCACAAGCCCCCCAGTCTCGAGTCGAGAACTCGTTCTCAGCGAAGAGACTAAGTGGTCGTGCCCTCAGTCCACGTGGCAAGTGGGGCCGCCTCACGTGCCACCTCATGTGCTGCTTCTTTAACGTTTGGACTTCCTTTCTTAATTTCGCGACACGTGGCCCCATCAACGGCCAGCGCTGTGCGTCGCTAGCGCTTCTCTTATTCAAATAGGCGCGCGTTTTCACTGCTTCATTTTCTTCTTCAACACACATAAATGTGCACATGGTTTTGCTTTTATCTGCTGTGTAATCATCTGATATAACTGACTAACTCTTGCTTTGAAGAAATCGACTTAGCGCCAACTGGTGCTTAGCTCTGTGAAAATCAACTTAACTAGACAAACTATTAGTTTATAACAATAACATTCAACGCAAAATCACTTACTAGGCAGTAGGCGTGGGTCAGTCTTAGTATCTTAAATCTAGCTCGCCTGATCTGCCAAGTGACATGCGCACTTCTATGTCATCGCCTCAAAATCTGCTAACTTAGTTCTCGCCGCGTACTTCTTCTTTCGAGTTTCAATCACAAAGCCGTGGGCTTCTTTGGATGCTATTTTCCTTTTTATCTGCTAAGGCGTCCTCTGGGGAGCGGCCTCGTTCCTTGAGCTACCAATTCTACTCATTCTGGGAGGAGAGTTGCCTTTAACGGACCTCCCTCTGCCTCCCCTGAGCCTTTAATTTGAAACAACTTGATCTGGGTAGTGAGGCGTCTTTTACGAACCTACCTCAGCCACCCTGTGACTTCTTCCACCCTGATAACTTATCTGTTGTGCGATCACTGAGCAGTAGGCGGGAGTCATTTTTAGTATCTGAAATCTCGCTTGCCTGATCTGTCAAGTGACATGTGTATTTCTAGGTCATCGCCTAAAACTTTGTTGGCCTGGTTTTGCACTGAAAACTTTCGAACTTGCCTCAATTTGCTTACGCAAAGAGGTCTTGTATTCTGTTCTGGCCTGCACCCGCTCTAGGCGAGGATAATTTATCTCATAACTATTTAACTGACCTCAGCTTCGCTCGAGGGCGAGGAGGATTTAACTGATAACTATTAACTGACCTCAACTTCGCTTGAGGGCGAGGAGGATTTTCTCTGGTGCCTCAACCTGCCCAGGGGCTACATCCTCTTCCCCTGGATGCACTGAAGACTTTCGAACTTGCCTCAATTCGCTTAAGCAAAGAGGTCTTGTAAACTATTCTGGCCTGAACTCACTCGAGGGTGAGAAGGACTTTCTCTGGTGCCTCAACTTGCCCAGGGGTTACATCTTCTCTTCCCCTGGATGCACTGAGGACTTGCAAACTATTCTGGCCTGAACTCACTCGAGGGTGAGAAGGACTTTCTCTGGTGCCTCAACTTGCCCAGGGGTTACATCTCCTCTTCCCCTGGATGCACTAAGGACTTTTAATCTCATCTCGTACCGGGGCTAGCTATTCATACTTGAGGAGGGGGCGTCCCGAAGGAATCCCTTAACCCCTGCTCAAGGACTAGACGCCCGGATTTTAACTGTTATCTTGTTCTGAACTCTCGCCTATACTCGCTCTAGGCGAGTAGGACTTCTTAATATGTTCTCGCCTACGCTCGCTATAGGCGAGGAGGACTTCTCTTTCTCGCCTGCACTCGCTCAAGGGCGAGGAGGACTTCTTCTCTATCTCGCCTGCACTCGCTCAAGGGCGAGGAGAACTTCTCTTTCTCGCCTGCACTCGCTCAAGGGCGAGGAGGGCTTCTTCTCTATCTCGCCTGCACTCGCTCAAGGGCGAGGAGGACTTCTTCTCTTGCCTCAAAATGCACGAGAGCGCTGAGGGCTTTTTGCACTACTGGTACCTCCGATCGCCAAAAGACGATGAGGTCTCTAAAACTTTTAACTACTGCCACCGATCGCCGTAAAACGATGGGAACTTTAAAACTTTAACTACTGCCACCGATTGCCGAAAAACGATGGGGGCTTTGAAACTTTAACTATGGGGACTTTAAAACTTTAACTATTGCCACCGATCGCCGAAAAACGATGGGGACTTTAAAACTTTAACTACTGCCACCGATCGCCGAAAAACGATGGGGGCTTTCAAACTTTAACTATTGCCTTAAATCTCATAAAAGCGAAGGGGTCTTTTTTCTGGAAACTTAAAACAATATAAGCATGCGAACTTAAATAACTTCGAAACTTTGATAAAACTGTTTTTACTGAAACTACTTCTTAAAGAGTGCCCCTCGAAAAATTGCTTTAACTGAAATTACTTCTAATTATTACCTTGGCAATCTGGTCTTGTGTTTCGCCCTCTAAAGTTTCCCCAACTTAAAATGTCTTGTCGTTGATCTCCTTCTCAAGTCACATCTTGACTGGCCGAGGCCTCTTCTTGCTGGTTGACTCTAACGGTAGACTTTAGCCCTTCTATCTCCGTCTGTTCAAAGGCTTGATCCACACCGGTGGTGGGCTGCGATCTAGGGTGCCCATGTCCAGATTGCCTCTGAGCCAAGGGTCAGTGCACATGAGTTGTAATGTACCTTTTAGAGGAGTTGTCCTGATGGCTTGACCTTTCACCGAGAGGCTTCGTCGTCCAACACTTCTATGACCCTTTTCTGGGCTGACCAACATCTGAGTTGAGCTCACGACTCACCTCTTGTGCCCAATCACCGATGACCTCCCCCGAACCCTTGGGTCGAGCTGACGGGCTCTCCCGCATGGTACTCATGCCCCTGTCTTACCTGGCACTAGGTAACCATTTACTCACGGGGCGGCTATGCTCGAGTGGTTGCACTGACACTGAGCTAGGCTGACTTTACTGAAGTACAACTTAAGGTTTGCCACATTCCACGCTCAAGGAATGGCCTTAACTGGTCAGCCTTGGCTTCTTCATTCACTGATTGGAGGGCTTCTCCACGATTTGACGTATGGTCATCTCTTCGCTCCTAGTGCGTGCGGGTCTCATGTTCGTGGTTTCAGGAAGCCCCCCTTGACTATCTGCGATTTGAGGGCTGGAACTAGGTTGGAAACTGCAACTGGAACTGAAAAACTTGTGTGGTGGGACTGATGTTTTATATCAGGCCCCACGGTGGGCGCCAAATGATCCTGCCGGCAACTCGAACGGGGAGGAATCGCTTCGTAGCACTCTCTGCCCTGTCTACGCGACTGCGTCTTCTGCAGAATCACCCTCAGGACCTTCTCTTGCTGTTCCAAACATGACCTGCAAAACACACAGACGGCGCCTCTAGCGGCCGTTTGCACTCCGACGATCAAGTTAGTCCACAGAACCACCAAAGACTAGAAAACTGGTAATGTGTGTGTGAAAAACTCTTGCACTCTGTTTTTCGTCTCTCTTTTTTTTTCTCCTCACTCTCCCCTGATTCTCTCTTTTATCTCTCTTTCCCTGCTTCTGGGCATAACAGGATTCTGTTATGCTTTTCTAGCATGTGTCAGAACCCTGTTATGCTTTTCAGAGAAAGCGTACCTTCAGAATCAGCAGTGGGGAGCGTGAGAGTCTGCGCATGTCTGCGCGTCTCTGCGCTTGGCTGCGCCTGTCTGTACCTTCAGTGGTACGGAGTGCTCTTTTGTCTGGACCGCACCCCTCTCAGATGATGACACGTGGAGGCCTGCAACTCACATCTAACCACACACGTGTCACTTACTGGAAGGGCTCTAGCGCCTCTCTTTGTGTGCCTAAGTTACGCCCTTGCGGAGTAACTCAGGATGTTTCTCTTATCTGGATAAATCGCATACTCTTAGGAAAACGTCGGGTGTGGCTGGTCTAGGCACACTCACCAAACGTTGCTTCTCTGCGTAGGCGACTTACCCTTCACGATGCCACGCACGTAATGGGTTGAGGGAATCACCAATCACTGATTGGCTTACTAGTTCCCTCAGGCCACTCTCGTGCATGATTCTCTGAGGTGTGCTCATGCGAGATCCATGCGTAACGCTCTCGCTGGGAACCTCAGTCCCAGTTTAACTGCGTGTAACACGAGACCCCGATGACAATACACCCGATGACTGATCAGTGTTTATTCGCTTCTCGCGCTCTGCCTCCAGGCGCGAGTCTGGGAACTGGTCTGCTGGTGGTCACTTGGCTACTGACCACCGATCACCATTCTGGGTGATCTATCCCCCGACCTCTCTGCCGCCTGATCTGTCAGTGGTAACTTGGTTACTGACCACCGATCACCGCTCTTGGCGATCGTCCCCCTGACCTTTCTGCCACCTGGTCCACGTGTCACCCTTCGAGTGGTCCACGTGGTTCTCTGTTGTTGACGTCATCGACCACCGATGACCGATCGGATCAATAGATATAAATAAATTTTTAAAGTGATCTAACTTAATTATCAATTTTAGAATCTAAATTAATTAATAGCTAAATAGGTATCAAATTAAAAATTAATTTATAAATTTATATTTATAATAGATACTATTTTATATACTAATAATTTTTTAGTTGATAAAATAGTATCTAATTTATTAAATATAATAGTTAGTTATTTATGTTCTATAAAATTAATTTCGATTTAATAATTTTTATCCGTCGTATTTTCACGTAACGTTTGTTAATTATGCCATATTAAATTATCTGTTAAAATAGTTTATTTATATTTAATGAGATTGGTTTTTATTTTTAAACTCTTATTGATTATTTTTATTAAATTAAATAGTATTTTATAAATTAAAAAAATTATTAATGTTTTTATTATTAATAATTAGTTATAAAATTTTAGATACTAATTATTTAGAATTTTAAGATAGTCTTTATAATAATTAATTTAGAATATAAAGTATTTAATAATTAAAATCTTGATAGTTAATGTTAAATATAATTTAAATTTTTTTATTAATAATAATAATTAGTTTTTAATTTATAAAATAATATTTAATTTAATTAATATAATAACTAAATTTTTTCATTTTTAATAATAGTAACCGCACTCGTTCTATTATTTTGATGACCATACGCATTCACGAGAAAGATTATAAAAAACATTATAGCTAGTAGCGAGAATAGAGGTGCGGCTGTGTATTTTTACCATTGAAATATGTAACATCATTAATCAATAAATTAAAAATTTATTTTTAATTATTTAATTAACATTAATTATCAAAAATATTATATATAAAATAAGAAATATTTAATTAGTTATAAGAAAATATACTTATCTTTTCTTTGTACCCTAAAGAAACTTAGTCAAATCGTTTTTATCATTTATCACTATCAATCATTTCCCCTCCATATCCTCCATCACCATCACTCTTCTTATTCTTAACCCTCCCAATCAAATATCAAAACGTGAGTGTTTCGCTTGTTTGTTCTTCCCTCTTTCGATCTGACCTCTCTTACTTCCACTGACACACTTTTATCTGGTACGTTTTATTTTTACTTTTTATTCAATGAACAAAATCCTACTATTATTTTTGTTGTTGTTTTCTTTAATAATTTTGTATAAATTTGATTAAATTGTTGTCTTACAATGTCAAAGACATACATAAATGAATAAAAAAGAGAAGTAAATTGAAACATTGCATTTTCATATTCTACTTTTTAATTGAAAAACAACACTTACTAGTTGATTTCGTCGTTCTGGAAGAAAATTATGACTTTTCATATTTTGAATTTTGTCTATGAAAATAGAAAACGAAAAAGGTGTTTAATGGAATAAAAGTGAAGATGATCTGGAGGAAAAAATGTATTGTGCAATGCTCCTCAACAAGCCTCACTTTGCAATATTTAATTTTGAATTTAAAAATAATGATATCTTTTATGTTATTTTTTTAAATATAAAATTAAAATTGCTCATAAAATAATAAATATATCTTTTCATCTATTTTTAAAATAATAAAATAAAATATAAATATAAATATAAAAGAATCCATATATATTTGTATATGCAAAATTTGTTATTAAAAAGAATGAAAGAAAGCTTGTGAAATAAGTTTGAAGCAATAATTTACATAAAGAAAGTGGAGAAGAAATTTGTGTGTGAAAGAAGCATTTAATTTATTGGAAATTGAGTTGTTTTATTTTATGACAATCCATTATTGGTGTTTGAGGAGAGTTTGGATGGAAAAGAAGAATTGCGTTTGTGCGAGTGGCTTAGATGATGAGATATTATAGGAAAAGAATGTGTGGTACATGCGCACCGACACAAAACACAAACACATCCCTTCCAACACGCAAAAATTAACTTAATTACATTCGCCACCACACTACTCATCATCATAACGTCTGTTACGTGATGTCTCTAATGTGCTGTGCCCAAGAACCTCTTCCTATTCCTATTTTATTACTTCAAACCAAACGCGTTTCTCACTATTACCCATATATTTTTATAAATTTATCACCGACTTCACATGAAAACCAAACCTATAATTTATCATAAATTACAATTTTGGACTTTTTAAATTAATTGGTTGAATTTAGGTTCTTATTTATAAAAATTTAACTTATATTCTTAGCTTTTAAATCGTCTTAATTTAATTAACAATTTAAATAAAAATGAAAATTCGACATGTTCTTCTTCTGCAATGTTTTAAATAGTCAACCAAGTTCAGAAACGAGGTTGAGGGAAGTTGCTTGATTAAAACAAAGTAAAAGTAAAAGCAAAATGTTTGTGATGAACTACATTTTTGAATTTTCTTTGTTCCTACTAATGCTTCTTTTCCCCCCATTTTGGTTGAACCATATTTTGCTTTTTGAAGCATATGAATATTTTATGTTTGATTGTACAGTGTTGGAACTAGGGAGGCACTTGTCATTGCTGACCTTTCGTTCAATTCGTCCCACAATGTCTTAACAGTGTCAGCTTTTGAAAGGTAGAGAACATGGGGTTTCCAAGTTCCAACATGCTACAAAAATTCTTCTTTTTTTCCCACAATTCATGTTGTTTACAGCCAATAACCATTCCCAAAAGTCAATTAGAGAGGTGATGGAAGAGCTTGAATATTATATGAGACAAGAGTTAACTTTCAATCAACATGATTGAAAGGTTATGAAAAGTTTTTGTGGCATGTGATAGCTGGAAAAGTATTTGGTAATAATAAGTTTTTTTTTTAATTTTAATGTATTTAAAATACATGAAATAATTTAATAACATAAAGTCATAAAAAAATATATTGAAGTTTGCATCTACTTATGTACAATCAATGAAATGTTATCGATCTCCGATCTCCAGTTAATAAGGAATTTCCAATCGTATTTATTTTATCATAACATTTTAATATCTAATAAATGTTTATATTTATTTTATATTTAATATGTTAAAATTTTATGTGTAATAAACAAATATTTCATAATACATCATGAGAATGAATGTAAAATTTTATTTTATAAATTAATTTTATAATATTGAATTAGATTTAAAATTTATTTTTTAATATAATATGAAAATTATTTATAATTTATTATAGTAAAGATTGTTGAATTTATTAGACTATTCCTTAATTGTTCCTTATCATTAAAAATATCCTTGAATATTTTATAAATTCAGCTGTGCATAGTTATTTAATAGTGATGCTTAAAGATGGCATTGCCAAGAGAAGTAATTAAAAAAAAAAAAACCTTTCTGCCAATATTATTTGATGGTAATAATTGGACCAACTTTTTGTCACTAATTGATCGAATAATTAAGTCAAAGACATTCATTATTCGTCCTTTTCTTCTGTTTGTTCTCCCCACATAATGGTGAAGCACTAAAATAGATTCAAAATTAAATTAAATTGGTCTTTCTCATGTGATATTTGATATAGGTTAGAGATCTTATTTCATTTAGACATGATAGAATAGAAATATAATGTATAAATGTGTAAGTTTCTCTAAATTTAAAATAAGTATTTCTAAAATAGTAATATGATTTATTTAAAAAGAAGATAAAAAAAATTCTTCTTAAAATAAACATTGATGTTGAATATCGAATTATTTATGTTGGAACATTATTTTATATAAGTATTATAATATGTAAATTAAACTTCCTTTCCTTTCTGTATTCCATTTTCACAATCAGCATGCATGATTTGGTTTGTTGAGGAAAAAAATTGAATTAACAATGGCCTCGTCCTCCATTTGTCTAATTATATTAAAAAATCCATAATATTATATCATAGCAATTCTGAAAAAGAAAAACAAAAGTTTATTCCCCATATATAAATGCAAAGAATCGAGAATCTCAAAAAATAATGTTAAAAACGATGCTAAATGAGCCGAAAGTGAGATATTTCTTCTTGTTCGTGCATGAGATTCCACGTTTTCAGTGGAATGAGTATTATAATATCTATAAATGCATTGTTCTATTATGAGCAAAAATCTTCTACTTTTTAAATTGATTCCATAATCATATTGTAATGATAAACACATCCTTGATTAATAATTACGAATAACATGGAAGATTTATAAACAAATGAAGAAGTAATATATAAGAGATGTTATAGAAAGAAGATGGAATCGTAAAAAGCAGGAGTCATAGATAATAAAAATAGTCAAAGAAAGAAGACCAAGATATGAAAATAAGAGTACAGATAAGAATAAAAAATGGATAATAAAATATTATTTTCCATAAAATATTAGATCCATGATGATCAAAGTAGGTACTAGAGTTAGAGTTTGTAGGTGTTCAAAAGTCACCTCAAACTTTACAATTTCATTTATTTACATAAATATAATTTTGTTAACAACTCTTTCCAAAATGCTTTTAGTGGTTTTCGTATTGCACGTTCTCTTTTATTCATGATTTTCAACTGATATTATATGCTATATTCAAAATTCTTTTAGTACTTTATTTTGAAAAAAAATAAAAAATCTTCAACTATTTTGTTCCTTATGCAATAGTGTCATCTTATAATTTTTAAATCATTTTAAATATAGATATACACTCCAAGAAAATCAAAAAATAAAAACCAATTTTTAGAGACCAAAATAATTAATTGCAATAGTAACTAAATTAGAGATTATTTTAGAAACTAAAAATTTAAAATTAGTTTCTAAATTAATTTCTATTATTGCTAAATAGTTTCTCAAATGGTATCTAATTAGCAACCAAGATTTTTGCTACCAAATTTAGAAACTAAATAATTGGTAGTTAAAATCTTGGTTGCTAATTAGATACCAATTTAGAAACTATTTAACAATAATAGAAATTTATTTAGAAACCAAATTTTTGTTTAGTTTATAAAATGGTCTCTAATTTAGTTACTATTACATTTAATTATTTTGGTTTCTAAAAATTGGTTTCTATTTCATGATTTTCTTGTAATGATATATTTCAAATTTTGTTAGAACAATTTTATATTAATATAATTTCATGTCATTTTATATGAAAATTTATATAAAATTATATATCCATTTTGTTAACCATCTTTATCTGCGTTCAAATAGTATGACACATCATATATTGTGGAGCTCTTATTTGTTGTTTCAATTACGGCATTAGATGTTGTGTTGATAATTGTTTTGACACTTTGTTTTGGTAACGATTGTTGTAAACATAATCAGTTTTGTAAAATAAAAAACTGAAAAACAAAGATGAAGATAAACCCTAATCTTTCGATGCTTTGGTTGGAGGAACTCACGGAAGTAAAGTGAAGCGGAGAATGACTCCAAGTTTGAAAAGCTAACGTTGCCCTCCCCACCTTGGATCGTGTCGCACGACTTGGAAGTTCTGTGCCTCCACATTGCTGGATTTTCGGAGGTTGAAGAAGCTGTGTCGTTGGAACCTGGAATCGCACCACCAATGACTGCTGGAACGTGGGTAGTGGCCGTTTGGGGCTGTTACCTTTTTCCCTATATAAACAAGGGTTCCCCTCCTTCAGAAAACGCATCTCACTTTCACCTTCTTCATCTTCTTCACACCTTCTTTTACTTTTTCACTTTCTCTCTCCTCACTATTTTATTATTATAATATTTATGAGTTCTATTTGGGTATTACTCTTTTAAAGAGAAACTTGCTAGTTCTGATCCTCGGAAATTATTGGGAAGTTCCTGTTGTATCCTGGGGGACTTGCGCAATACACCGCACATAAGTCCTTACAGACAGTGATTACTCACGCATTGAGAAACCAATTTTATTCGTTTTAAAGCCTATTTTACTACAACAATAACCTTTTTGTTCCTTAATATGGTCTTTTCTATAGGGTCATATCATAACTTTCGAATCAGCTTTATACATGTATTTGTTTAAAATAGTTTATTTTTGGCTAAATGTATGAATTATTACCTCAAATTCTACTAATTGAACATAAGTTTGGAATGTAATTATTCAAATAATTTTAATGAATATTTGAATATACTCAAATACAATTTTTTGTTCCTTTCTTAGCTCTTATTTCATTCAAACATATTCAAATACTATTTTTTTTCACTCTTTATCTTCAACTCATACTTCATTCAAACATATTTGAATAACCATTAACTCTTTTAAAAAATTCAATACGAATGAATCTCTAACTTCAATATTTTTTGACAAGATAGTAGGATGGATTAATTATTATTGTAAACCTTTTGAGTTTTTTTTGCATTTTTTTTTATTCTTCCTTTCTTTTCTTTCTTTCACCTAACCCTAGCTCTCTTGCCTTTAGATTTTCTTTTCTCTTTGCATTCTTTCTTTGATTTAGAGTAAGTTTTTTCTTGCTCTAAAATCTTATTCTTAATTCTTTGGTTCTATATGTGACTATTTCAAAGTTTTAATAATTTTTTTAGTTGGGGACTTGGAATGTTTGGTTTGAATTTAGTGTCAGTGTTTTTATTTAGTCTTGAAATGATTCATTCGAGTTGTATTAGATACTATTTTTTATTTTATTCCAGTAGTAGTAAATTGTATTAAAAATTGTGTGGAATATGTAAAAGTATTTTTTAGAAAGTAACTATGTTCTACCTCTCTATAATGAATCTTTGGAATTGTTTTATTCTCTTAATGAGTAATAACTCACCTAATCAATCTCAAATTAAGAGCAATAATATAATTTTCTATTTCAATTCACTTAGCAAATTAAATCTTGCTTAACTAATTTAATCTTGCACAGTGAATCTGCTTTATTCTTAAGGGTATGTTTGATTTGAGTTTGATGAGAAATCAAAGAGGATTGATCTGATATTTAGTTTCGATAAGGATATTAATGAGTGATAAATCAAGGGGTTGGTTGTCATAGGTTACCTGATAAGATCATATTTAGGTTCTTATAACTCAAAACTCATAAAGTTCTCACAAAAGAGAAAACTCAATTTTATTTCAAAATTTCGATATCCTCTAATTACATTAGGTATGTAAGTTACTCTAAATTTTGTATTAATTCTCACTAAGTAACATTTAATATCCACTAATGTGTTTTAATTCTCACTATATGCATAATTATTTTTCACTATGACCATTCAACTACTTAATTAAAAACATAATAAAATTAGAATACAAAATTATATTAATCTTCTCAAAATCATATCACTCCATGTTTCGACATTCGTCCTTGAATATCATAAGTACACTTCCATCAAGAGGAACATAATACCATGATCAAAGATCATCCTTTTATTAGCTTTCCATTCCAGAATTGGAATCCTTTTATTAGCTTTCCATTCAATCCTTTTATTCACTTTCCATTCCAAAACTAGAATACCTACAAACACTATACCAAATGATGTGATATTGAGACAACTCATTAAAAAAAAAATTCTCATATTATTGAATGGACAAAACAACAATATCTGCACAAGCATAGAAAATAACTTTATTATTATTTTTTCCTACCATTTTGGTTGGTTAGTTCTTTTTTCTTTATTTCTCCTTTTTTCTTTTATTCTATATTCACTATAAGAAAAAATAATTTTGTGACTGATTTTAACGACCGAAATAAATTGGTCGCAAATTGACTCCGAAATAGAGATCAATTTGGTTTTGGTCACTAAATCAGTGAAAATTAGTGATCGATCTAATTCTCATAATTAATTTACACTAATTTAAAACCAAAATTAAATTGGTCGCTAAAACAAATCTATCAATACAAATTAGCGACTGATTTGATTTCGATCGCTAAATCCCTATAAACCAACAACAACATTTGGTGCTAATTTACATTGATTTAGAGATCAAAATCAAATTTGTCGCTAAATACAAATCTATCACTACAAAAAGGCGATCAATTTAATTTTGATCGCTAAATCTCTATAAATCAACGATTGAATTTAGTTTTCGTCACTAGTTTGCACTAATTGAATGATTGAAATCAAATTGGACACTAAATACAAATATATCACTACAAATTAGCGGCCGAATTTTTGTTTAGGTCGCTAATTCGCATTGATTTAACAACCAAAAACAAATTGGTTGGTAAATACAAATATATTACTACAAATTAGAGATCGATTTAACGACTTAATTATAATTATATTATTATTATGATTATTGTTTTGATTATTATTAATATAATAATAATAATAATTTTAATAATAATAATAATAAAAATAATATTAATATAATAATAATAGTAAACATAATACTTATTATAAATAAATAAGTAAATAAATAATAATAATAATAATAATAATAATAATAATAATAATAATAATAATAATAATAATAATAATAATAATAATAATAATAATAATAGTTGTGTCATCACATAAATTTTTTGTGATGTAGACTATAGTGTCACAAGTTTGATTCTCTCTAAGACATTGTTAACATTAACAATAATAATAACATTAGTAAATAATGTTAACAGTAATAAATAATAATATTATTAGTAATAATAAAATATTAATAATAATAATAGTTTTCAATTAGTCATAAAAAATTATTTAATTTTAATTATTAAATTTAATTTTATTCGTGATCGAGTTTCTTATTAATTTTTGGTTTTTGAATTGGTCTCCTAAAATTGAGGTGAGCAACACTACAAGAAAATATGGTTTTAACGAGAGTTTATTTTTACATTATCCAGGGTTAAAACTTCCATTAAGTCATTTACCCAGGGTTGTAGTTTTCTCCGCTAAACCATCTCTGGGGAATGTGTTCCCCAGGGTTTTTTTAAACCTCAGGAAAAGCCTTTAAAAACTCTTGTTAAATATCATGCGTTTAAGAACTTCCGTAAAGTACCATGGGTTTCAAAACCTCCGTAAAATACCATAGGTTTCAAAACATCCGTAAAATACCACAAATTTTAGAACCTCCGTAAAATACCATGGGTTTCAAAACCTCCATAAAATGTTTTAGAACCTCCTTAAAAAATACCATAGGTTTCAAAATTATGAAAATTTGTTTTTTTTTATTCATTTACCATTTAGGCATTCATGTGTTTTTTAATCCACAATTATTTACATCTATTGTATTTATTTATCTATGTTTGTTAAAGTATTTTTTTCAATAAATAAAAGAAATAAATGGGACCAAGCTTTATCTTCAGCAAGTTAGTGTTTAACAAGCTTTTTATTTATTTCTTTTCTCGCCAAATTTTAACATTAAACACCATGCATACAATAAATCAACAACTCGACGATGATCAAGATCAAGTATACATATCGGTCCAAAGATTTATTTTGTTCTGCTTTATTAGTTCAAAAAGATTACTTATATCAATAGACTACATCATTCTTCAAATTTATCCAAAGAAAATTCAGTTCTCCGAAAATTAAATTCATAAAAACTTGAAGGACTAGACTGATATTAAAACAATCTTTTGAGAATCAAAATATTAATCTATTGTAATAATTAACTTTAAGCACAATACTCCATTCAAAGGAATTTGTTCTGAAGTCGCACTTATTTTATGGCAATGTACTGTATTGGGCTTCAGCATATTGCAAGTTTTACTAAACTAATCTTGACTAAAGCATTATCAATGAAATAGGATATTTATCTATCTTTTTTTGAAGTGGATTTATTTATCTTACAGTAGAAACTTGTGAGTTATTTTAAGCTTAAGGTATCCCAATTTCTAACCTTGACCAAATTGAACGTGGTCACCCCATAATATCATGTTGAGTAAGTCCCAATAATTCTAACCCTTCCTCCCCACAAAAAAATCCCCTCCCAACCTCCAAGTTTTTTGCTACGAGATAAAGGAAAACTTGAAAAAGAATCAATTCATGTTTGACTGAACAGTATCAAACGCACATAAACCCCACGGGTACAAAACCTTGACTAGAGAACCTCCAAACTACAGCAGTAGTAATGCATTAAAAGATTCAATGATCATTAGGCATTTTAATCTTATCTAATAACACAAAACACCTAATAAAAGCACTGAAAAACATTTTAAGCAATATCTTCCCCACTACCGCACACAAGAAGATTGGACAAATCATTTTGACCCTAAATGGAGGAGCTTTGTAGAAAGAAAACAATAGTTTGATCCAAACATACTGCCAATATGCCATCATTCCAAACATTTAACAATATTGCACTATGGTACAAAAACAAATTTCATAATTGTTCATTCCTTATATAATCATTATGCTCCTTTCACAAACAGGACATAAAGCTACTAAGTATTACCTTGCCTACTGCTCCTAAAACTATTGTTGCATTTGAACACCCATAGACAGTAGCATATCTCAAAGGTGCTAAGATGTATATGGCAGACTCGTGGCAATTTAGAACCTGTAACGATCAAACAAAATTTTTATTAGCATACTACATATAGTTATCAACCATAATCTGAAGTGACCTCTCAATTTCCAAACACACATGATTCAAGCAGAAAAAACATATATTCACTCAAACAATACAATATCATAAAATGGTGACATATCCTTTTTAAGGAACTAAATGTTAAAAAGTTTACTATAGATGTTCAAAAACTAAGCACGAAAACCAAACTTAACCCAATACAAACTGATTAGTTGGAAATTTTATGCCCTCGTTTCAAATATGGCTATAACACATCCAATATCAATCAGAGTTGTTAAATAGCAGCCATAGTGATGATATAGCTCAACTGCATAGCGGTATTTCTTGGATCCACAATTGCGAATCCATCTTCAATTACAACCTCTATCATTGTTGTGGTTACAACATACATCCTCTAGTCATCTTTGGTGAAATTTAGGGGGGAACTTGGTTTAAGTTATATAATTGTAATACCAGGAATAACATTACAGAGAATTTTTAGTCAGAATCTTATTCCTATGCATGTCCAAAAATATGCTTGGTTCATTTTTCATATTCCTTGGAATGTTTTTAAATTTTAAAATGATTAAAGATATAAAAATGGAATGGAAGTTAAACTAGAGTTAAAAAACAACTTCCTCATTCCCATGGAAATGTACCTTTCTCACCCCATTAGCACGTAAAATCAGTTCAAATAATGCAACTTTCCCAGGAATATAAGATACTGAGGAATATTTTGATAACCTCCTAACAGGTTTTGATCATGTTCTAATCCCACATGAATTCTTAATTTGTTGAATGAGTGTGTTTGGTGCATTATTATTATTATGGTTTTGGTTTTGCCTTCCTAATTTTTTGGCACACTTCCTTGATCAGACACCTACAATATAACCATATATCACAATTAGAAATGTAAATCTGAAAAATAAAACAAGTTATTTAAATTTTTTAAACATTACCGATGAACGATTGAACAGAGTCAACTCAGGAGGCAATTGACCTTGATAACTTTGAAAGAAAAAATTCATCATTATCTCAAATCTTTTTTCATGTTCTTGATATCTTTTTTCACGTTCTTCATATATTTTATTTTGTTCATCCAATTGTGACTTTAATGCAATAACCTATATTAAAACACAATTTATCATGAAAAAGAGTGAGAAAACCATACACATTAAAAAATAACCAATTTATCAACAAAAGCTATACTAAATTTCCTATAATTTTGTGTGAATAATATTCAACACAACATTTCCAATCTTGGCATGATAATATAAAGTAAACAACACCAAATTGCTACATAAGAAAATGCATGTTCAAAAACCTGATTCTCCAATTCTCTATAAGAAGTAGTTGAAGATATCCAGTGCGAGAATTTCTAGTATATCCAAACACATGAGAAGGGAAAGGTCCCAATCCCATCCCTCGAACACGACCACAATGTTCTTCACTTCTAAAGGCATGAGCTAGTGAATCATCAATTGATATAACATGTGAGAGGGAAGATGTATTTGACTCATATGCTTGAATCTTTTCCTACAAATAATGAAAAAAGTTATAAATGAAGCTCACATCAAATTTGGTTGAGTTTTCATCTTTACAAAAATGATACTTACCCCAATCTCTCTTGCCCCATCATTCACAAATTCTCCGTTAGCATGTTTATGTGTTGCTACCCATACTTCTCCCCTACTAACTTTGCGACCAAGCTCTTTCTCCTATAAAATGTAACAAAAGTATATGAATCATGATATATGATATAACAAAAATTATAGGAGAATCAAGTTACCATCTCATATTTCTTCCATGCAATGCTCTTGGATCCACCAGTATGAGGAACTGTTTGCTTCTTTCTATTATCCTTGTTCTTTTTGGCAATTTCCTAAACATACATGTAGTAAAAGAACTAAATATAAATAAATCAACACTTTAAAGAATAAAGTAGTTTTTATTACCTTTGTCCTTGAATTTAAACGGTAGTCAACAAAAGAAGCCCAATGGTCTTTATTCATTACTTCTGGACACATTGCAATAATTTCATCTCTATTGTGTGTTCCATCATTTCTTTGTTGCCATAGCTGTTGCCTATACTCAGTCCACTTTGTGTTAAGTGATTTGAAGATATATCTTACATGAGTAAATGTAACGATAATTGCAATATAATATCAATTAAAAAACATAAAAATCCAAAAATCAATTACTTGAATGGTTTTCTTAAGTATATCTTCTTTGTAATCTTTGGGAATCTTCCTCCAACTTTGATAGCTAATAGGAAATGCATTACACTACAAAAAAAATGTGTAAAAAATGGCGGTTTTAATATGGCGGTTATTAATAACCGCCACAAATTTCAGCATAATACGTCATTTCATTAACCGCCACAATTAGCTTTCAAATTATGTCATTTTTAACTGTCATAATTTTCTTTTAGAGAAAAATTTTTATTCCTTTATTCTTATATTTACATTTTTAACTTGATTTAAAAATCCTTCAGATTTTCACTTGAAAATTGATTTTCTTTTTGAAAACTTAAGAAAATAATTTTTTTTTGAATTTCAGTTTGGAAAAACCCTAACTCCTAACACTCATCACTCTCGTCCCTCTCTCTGCCTCACATGAACCCTAACCCTAACGCTCTCACGAACCCGCGCTCTCTGCCTCCACACAAACCTAGCGCTCTTCGCCTCAACACGAACCCTAGCACTCTCTGCCTCTACACGGAACCGATTTTAAGGTAATTAACCTGTTGTGCATTCCTTATACTTATGATAGTTTGTCATTGTTAAATCTAGTTTTTCATATGCTGCTTTGTCCTTTACATTTTAGGTTTTATGCAATGAACCCTAACACTCTCTTCCTCCACACGAACCCGCGCTCTCTGCCTCCATACGAACCCGCGCATCATTCTTCTTGTTGAGATGTTGCAGGTAACATGAATGCCAGCTCCTCCTGTGGTTTCTATGGTCATATAATATTTAGTCTGTCTGTGTCTGGTTGTGAAATTGGAGGAAGCGGAAGCGGACGACGGCGAGCCGAACGGGCATATCCGAGTGTCGTCTGATGCAGCCAAGTACTCCTCGCAGGCAGTTGCGAGTCCGTTGTTCCCCGGGGTTGAGAAGCTCTTGTCGTTGTTCAAGGATTCTTGCAAGGAACTGCTTGAGCTTCGGAAAGAGGTTTTCCTTCCTCTACCGATTGGTAATTTTAATTTTTTTTGGGAATTTAATTTGTTTAAGGTCTTGATTTTATTGTTGTTGTGTTTTGGTTGGAAGATTGATGGGAGACTCTACAATCTTAAGAAAGATGTCTCAGTTCAAGACTCTAAGCATCGAAAGACACTTTCTGAGGTGAGTCTCGAATCTACTTGGTTTGTGTTATGCTAAAATTTGCAATTGTTCTTGCTGAGCATTTGGATCAATGGGTGTGAGGTTGTTGTAGGTTAATTGGTCTTCTAGAGTTTGAGCCTTAGGTATATTTTGGTTGCAGAGGAAGAACTTTATCGTTCACTGTAGTCATATTAAACATGGTCTCAAACCAAAATAAATTGCAATATAGTAATTATTTCTTTTAAAAATTACATTTGTTAGTTTTAAGCTCCTTCTTTTGTGCTTTATTATTTTTCTTTTTTTCAGAATGAAAATCTTTTATACCTTGCTATCTAACTAGGTGAGAATAATAATGAGCTTTATTATTATGTTTTATGTTTTATTGGTAGATCAATTCCTCCTTTGTCTTTGAAATATAATCCCAGCGAGAAACAACTAGTCAAACAATTGAGTTGATAAAAGTATTTCAGTTGATTCGTGTGGTTTTTACCATTATTCATGTTAGGAAAGTTTACCAATGGTTGGTTATTTCTGCAGTATTTAATGGAGTTCAATAGCAGCCCATGTGATTTGGTGGAGCTTTCACCTCTTTTTTCTGATGATAGCCGTGTTGCTGAGGTTGCTTCGGTTGCCCAGAAATTACGTAAGAATTGATATGCCTTTTAATTTATATAATGCTTTAACCTAATTATGTCAACACTATGCTAATATTGTTTATTTTCAAGGTCATTTGCTGAAGAAGATATTGGAAGACATGGAATACCTGTTCCATCAGCTATGGGAAATGTAACTGCTAGTAGAGGCTTAGAAGTTGCAGTTGCTAATTTGCAGGAATACTGCAATGGTAAATATTTTTTTTTTATGAAAAACAGGGACATGTTTATTCAATAACTTACATTGAAATAACTTTAATTTATTAAATACATTTGGACTAACTTCTTTTCTTTTTTTGAAGTCTCGATTTTGTTTCAAAGTAAATGAAGATTTGGCTAAAAGAGATGTTATTTGTTGTGAGCATTGGTGAAGCTTGTGTTTCCTGGAATCCTTTATTTTATATGCATATTCTTGTTGATTTTATGGCTATTAAGAGTCATACTTTTTGTTTTAGAAAATTCTTAATGTTTATATGTAACTTGATTGTGGAAATAAATCAATGGTAAATATATCAGGATAACTAGATATTTTAGAGACTAGTTTGCTAGTGATATCTTTTTAAGTTCAACCTCTTTTCCCTCTGTAGGTTTTCTTTCATTGGCTAGAATTTTTTTTTTTCTGTTGGTTTTGTTTTTGGTTTTTAGTTTCAATCCCTTGGATTATAAATTATTGATGTCTGTATAGCTAGGTAAAGCATGAAATAAACAACCGTTCAACTATCATAATTGCTTAGCTGCTCCTTTTCTCTTTACTTTGTTGATCTTATTATCTGCTCCATCCCCTATGCATTGGTTCCTTTTGCAGCTAATTGATGAAACAGTAGAAGTAAAGGTTGAGCTGATATGAAGTTAGTTGCTGAGATTTGGAGCCATGATTTTGGGAAAATACAATGCATCAAAGGAAGGCAAAGGCAGAGATGGCCAAACATTCAGATGCCTTTATCACCTTACCAAGTTAGCACGAACTGATATTGCAATTTTTTTAAGGCAAAGATATTTTAAATTCCTTATTTAGTTAAATCCTTCATTTCTTCTTTGTATGGATATTTTTTGTGGGCTCATGTGTATGATGTAATATACCTCATGCAAATGGAGTTGCTAGTATGGAATTGGAAAGTGAATGGACACAAGATATGCCTTAAGTCTTCTAGAGATGTATTGTCTATTAGCTATTTGAAATTATTGTGAATGGAGTTTACTCTTATTTTTCCATCTAATATCAGTTTTTATTCTTTATGGACTTCCAATGATTTTGTAAATTAGTCAATTAATGTTATTCGGAAGGGTGAAATGGTTTAATATTTTTCTTAGCATCAATGTGAGAACTTAATGTTGTTAATGCTAAATTGTTCATCTTTTCTTTGTTCTAACCCCATGCATGTGCATCCCTTGAACCCAACTATCAACCTCTTGTGACATTTGTTGTAGTTCAAAAGCGTCATCACCCAAGACTCTTTGCTAGCAACCATCACGACAAGAGTTCTGTTGACAAGAGTGTGTTGACAAGAGTGGCAACATATTGCTTGGTATTTACTTTAGTTCACTATTTGGTGCCATATCCTTTAAAGAAACTTGTTTAACTATGGTGGTAAATAATTTTACTTATAAAATATTGCAGACGCAATTGTTGATTTTAAAATCTGCCATCCAACAGAGTTTGACTTTTATCTTCATAGCCATGCTAGAATACAGGTGAGATCTTTTACTCTTTTTGCTCATAACTTGTAATTTTATGTTAAATTACATCCTCACTGATGTAAACCATGTGTTACACAGGGTACAAGCCGTCCTGCTCACTATCACGTGTTGTGGGTGAAAACAATTTTACTGCAAATGCTTTGCAAACTCTTACTAACAACCTTTGCTACATGTAAGTTCGTTTGCATTGCTTTTCAAATTCCCGTGTTCCCATTTTTAGACAGGATACTAAATTTGATGTTTTTGTTTTGTTAGATATGCTAGATGCACTCGATCTGTTTCCATTGGTGAGTTCCCCCTTCTTATGTCTTGTTTAATGGACTCTTAATGTTACTTTTACATATATTCATTACTGTAATATTCAAATTCATTTACTTAAAATTATTTATTTCAGGTATCAGACACTAGAAGTGGTGCTCCATCACCTAATCAAATAATAAAATCAAGTGGTGGAAGCAAAACTAATTAAGAATATATATTTTAATTTTAAACTTGATTAGGGATGTATGAACTTTTTATGTGTTTTAATTTTCATTTACATATAAACTTTTGAACATTATTATGTGTGCTTTAATATTCAATGAAATAAATGGATGATTATAACTTTATACATTATTTTATTTTATTATGAAAAAGTGGTGGTTAATTTTTATAATTGTATGAAACAGATTATAAATGTGGTTAAATTTTATAATTGTATAAAATAGATTATAAAAAGATTAAAAAAAATGGAGGTTAAATTTTATAATTGTATAAAACAGATTATAAAAAAGATTATAAAAAGTGGTAGTTAAATTTTATTTATTCAGAATTAAAATTACGTCAGTTAAAAACGTCACTACTTACTTATATTATGGCGTCAGAATCTTCTGCAATGAATGTAAATTGCGACAGTTATAACTGACACTACTTACATATAAAAACCGTCACTATTTACACTATGTTTAAAGTGGCGGGTGTTGCGGCAGGTAGACTAAAACCGCCACATTAAACTTTGTGGCGGCCAGTTCTATGGCGGTTTGGAAAACCGCCACAAGCGTATATTGTGGCGGTTATAAAAGCCAGTTTATACGAAAATAACCGCCACAATATACACTTTTTTTTTTGTAGTGTTAACATTTCTTGCAACATGACCTAAAAACCTATTCAACAATGCTCCACTGTCATCAACTGGTTGGTTCTCGTTATTCCAGTTAACAAGAATCCTCTCACCAACAGATAAAAACCAGACATCATTTGTTGTTAATTGTTTCCTAACCTTTTTGCCTTCATTATCTGTCAAAATTATTGTTAGTTTAAGAGGACGAACATAAAAAACAAATACAATGTGAGTTTGCAATGTATTGATTCAAGCTTACCAATGACATCAACAAGCCATGATCTTTTACGTGATACATGCTTTGATTGTTCAGTTTGCATCTCAATACCCACATTTTCTTCCCTTTCTTCATCAGATTGTAACCTTGGTGTAGGTTTAGATGTAGATTCATGGACAGATTCATTTGTATTATCAAATTGAAATTCAGGTGCATAAGTGTTCTTAACAGTAGAAATCAACCTATGAGGTGCATGTGGGGGAGGAGGCTTCTTATTATTATTCTCTATAGGATGAGAATTCACATGAGGTGCTGCATAATAATTAAATGAATACATGTGAAAAATAATATATTTTTAAAGAGAATGCCAAATTAAAATATAAGTACAAACATCTCACTAAATGGAAGTTGTGTATGAACTTACTTGAGTTATTAAGGGCTGCAAGTTGGTCAAAAGTGTTATTGAGGGTATCATGTTCTGTTGCTCTAGTCTTCTTAATGGACATTTTCTTTATCTTCAGGTATTCTTGAAATAATAACATTAATACAAGTCAAAATAGAAATTCAATAAATCATAATATAATGCATGTATATACAATAATGTATAAGTAATAAGGATGATAATTTAAACAAAAATAATATACAAGTGTTCAATTAAAAATAGGACCTTGTTAACGATATACTCCCTTCTCCATTTACAAATAAAGTTTCAAAATTGTTTTGTACAAATGCTTCACATTCATGAAAAGTGACATCATTATCTTCTCCCATGTCATATAAGTCTCGTGGCTTTAGATGCACAGGAATGCTCCAATCTTTAGCTAATTCATCCACTACATAATAAACCATTTGTGCTTCTTTAGCTTGGATGTATGGTTCATCATCATCATTATCACCAATGTGTATCAAACGTGTAAAGTTTACTAGTGTAAATCCAAGATCATCTGTCATAATCCCTCTAGAAGTAGTTGTATTAGCCCACATACATTTGAACAAAGTAACAGAAAATCGACCATTATAGTTTATCTCAATTATGTCTACCAATTTTCCATAATAAGGACACCCCCAAATTGCATTTGATTGTCGATGCTACTTGCATAACTCCTTGTCCCAAAAGTACCAAATATCCCAATGTTTTGTGTTTTAAGTCCTTCATCTCTCTCCAATGTACGGAACTTGAAGCCATTTACATTGTAAGCATTGTAACGTTTTGCACAATCAATTGGCCCCATAGCTAAGAACTTTAAATCATCTGAGTAAGGTCCATTCAACTCATTTCTTATCTAAAAAAGAGGAAAATATGATCAAGACAATTCTATATATTCAATATAATCAAACCTCAACAATATAAATTATACATACACGACGAGAAAACCATTCTGCAAATTCTCTATGAACCCTCTTATCTATCACAGAGGATGATCGTGTACGACTTCTTAATTGTCTTCGTATAATGTCTCTAAATTCTCTAAATTAAATAAATAATAATTACATGGTTAATGTTCAATTGCAGATGAATCATAATAAGTTATAAAGTCAAAGTACTTACTGAAGGAAAGGGTCAACTTGGGCACAATTAGTTAATATATGACGATGTGCTTGTAACTTTTCCTTTGCTGATAAAAAGAAGTAAGTAAAAGACCCAAGTGGTTTTCCAACAGGTGGAAACAAAGTGCTTGCACTAGATGACATAGTGTCTGGTTCATCATTAACACGCCTTATTCGATTAAATACAGTCTCAATTTCATTTAAATATCTTGAACAAAAGGTTAAAGACTCTTCAGCCATGTAGCCTTCAGCTATTGAGCCTTCTGGTTGTGCCTTCTTACGCACATAAGATTTCAATTTTCCTAAATATCTCTCAATGGGATACATCCATCTATACTGGACAGGTCCTCCAAGCTTTGCATCTTCCACCAAATGCACAATCAAATGAACCATGACTGTAAAAAATGTAGGAGGAAATAATATCTCCATGTGACATAATGTGAGAACAACTCTATTTTGCAGTTGGTTAAGTTCATCCACTTTTAAAACTTTAATGCATAAGTTTTTAAAAAAATGAACACAAATCAATCAAAACATAGCACACTTCCTTAGGGAGTGTCTTTCTCATTGCTAAAGGTAGAAGTTGCTCCATCAAAACATGTGAATCATGACTTTTCAATCCTCCAAGCTTACATTGTTTGACATCAACACATCTACTAATGTTACTTGAGTAGCCATCTGGAACAGTGATGTTCTTTAGTGTTGTCAGAAATGTATGCTTATTTTCTTTTGTCAATGTATATATAGCAGGAAGATATTTATTATTTTCATCAGGCCAAAGATCAGGTCTAACACCCCAATCTTTTAAGTCCTTTCGTGCCTTTAGGTTATCTTTTGATTTTTTACCTTGGTTCAATAATGTATACACCACATTATCACATACATTTTTTTCAATGTGCATAACATCTAGATTATGGTGCAATAAATTGTTTACCCAATAAGGAAGTTCAAAAAATATACTTTTTTTTCGCCATTGTAGAGGGCCATCAATAGCTTGGTGATCTCTGCGTTGTCTTTTCCCCAGTTCCTCAACTTCTAGTTCTTTCCCAAATATGATATTGACATTCTCAACTTGTCTTAAGACATCTGTTCCTGATATTGTCAAAGGACAATTTCTATTTTCCACACTTCCATCAAAATGAATTCGGGCTAATCTAAATTTGTGTCTTGCATTTAACCAACTTCAATGATTCATGAAACAAAATTTACCCTGAATCTTCTTAGGAGTAGTGTCAAAATTACACCTAGGGCAAGCCAACCCAGTATATGTATTCCACCCAGATAAGGTTCAAAGATCAGGAAAATCACTAATGGTCCACAATATAGCTGCATGCATATTAAACACTTCATTGCTATATGAATCAAAAGTTTTAAGTCCATTGTTCCATAGCTCTTTGAATTCTTCAATTAATGGCCTTAAATATACATCAATATCATTTCCTGGTGCTCTTTTATTGGGAATGATCATGGAAAGAATGAATGAACTTTGCTTCATACACATCCAAGGAGGAAGATTGTAGGGTATGAGTACAATAGGCCAAGTACTATGACTTGTATTCAAATCACCAAATGAATTGAATCCATCGGCAACCAAACCAAGTCTGACATTTCGAGCATCTGAAGCAAATTGAGGATTCATTAGATCAAAGTTCTTCCATGCTTCCGAATCCCTTGGATGCCGTAGTATGTCGTCATTTGTACTTCCTGAAGCATGCCATTGCATACGCTCAGCTATTTTAGAAGACATAAACATTCGTTGTAAGCGTGGCTTCAATGGAAAATATCTTAAAACTTTAGCAGGAACTTTCTTTTGCTTTTTCATAGTACCATCAATAGTCTTGTTCTTCTTTCTTCTTTTCCATCTAGATTCATTACATTTCTTACAAACTTCTTTGTCTTTGTCTTCTCCATAGTACAACATGCAATCATTTGGGCAAGCATCAATTTTGGTGTAATGAAGGCCAAGCTTATTGATGATTTTCTTAGCTTCATAGAAGGAACATGGAATTTTAGCATAATCAAAGGCATCTGCTAACAACTCCAATATCATTGACATTGCCTTGTCAGTCATTCTACATAGACATTTGATGTGGTACAATTTGAGCAAGAAAGAAAGCTTAGAATACTTGCCACATCCTTCATACAAACTTTGTTGCCCATCATGCATAAACTTCAGATACTTAGCAATTTCATCAGGCATCATTTCGCTTGATCTAGGACGCATATCCTCATCATCCTCCACGTTCAAGTGATCATGTGTTGCTTCTTGAGTTTGCCATTTTTTAAGATTGCATTTCGGACATAGGCAAATTATCTTACCCTCAACGCTCTTATTAGCAAATGCAAAGTCCAAAAATTTATTCAATCTGTCCATGTACTGACATGTATTTCGAGGCATATTAATCCAAGACTTATCCATATCTAAATGGAATTGTTTGATAAAATAAAGTAAACCTAGCATGAAAGTTTAAAAAAAAAAACGTGTCAACAAGAGCATTAGAATGCATAAAAGAATAGAAGTGAAATAAGTGTATAAAGAAGTTGTACAAAGTGTATGAAGAAGATATGAAAGAGATAAAAAAAAATATTTTATTTCTATTTGAACTCAATTAATTATTAATTAGTATTCGAATCTCGAAACTCTCAATTAAGACATGACCAAGATTGATCTAAAAAAGATTAACATGAAATATTACATGTGTGGACATTCAATTATGAAAAGCACACATCACAGGTGCAGTTAAGGGTGAGCAATGTTACAGATGAAAAGCACAATTTAGTGTGTACAAACAAAGCATATGTGAAGTTAACACCTAATGGTGTTAACCAAGGTAGTTGAATTGACACAAGTGGCTCCAAATAAACATGAAAAATATAGAAAACTGCAGCATGCACTTGTCTGTGTGTATCACAAAATGATATATATATATATATATTGATGAATGTAGTGATTAAGGTTAAACTGACGTTTTTGGTTGCGGAGTTGAAAGCCTCCCAGTGGTTGATATTTGGATTACTAGCCTTAATCCTTTAGATTTCCTCCCTACAAAATCAAACACTTGAAAATACTTGCTATTTGTTTTTACTCAATGGAATCATCTTTAGTCTATTTTCATGTTTCTTTTTTAAATTATTTTAGAATTATAAGAGATTATTTTTACTGGACTACGTACTCCATATATTTTAATAATTCTTTTATGTCTTAATCATTTCTTATCATGCAACATTTGAAACTTATTTCTCTAAAACTAAAAAAAGACAAGGAAAAAAGTTGTCTCATCTGAAATTGTGAAAAATAATAAAAAATTGGTGTTATGGTACTGAGTTTGATGATGGAAGAATTGACAGTGGCACTTTTACTTCAATTGTTTTAGACCTGTTGGTGATGGAGGACTCCAACACTGACCTAAAGTACATATAAAAAAGATTGAGACGATCACTATACGCTAGATTTTTCCTCTATTAATTAGAGTTAATCAAGCAAACTTGCAAACTCAATGGCATAATGGTATAATGACATTAGTTAGAAGATACAACAATTATAGTATTAAAAGCATCTAGTAACAATGAAAAAGCTAGACTAATAAATGTCAAATAATTTATGTAAAGCAGGTTTTTCATGTGGTGGTGCAGGGGAGTTAGTCTAGGTGGTTAGCAATGCTGAAGGGAAGGTATTTGATGTATAGGACATGTTTAAATCACATCAAATGGGTTATAACAAAGTTAAATGTTTAAATCCATTTTTCATTTTAGAAGTTGTACTCATTTTGTTTTACATGTTATGTTAGTCAATGCAAACACAAGTCGTGAGAAAAAAAAAGTAGCTTCATTTCAACACAGGTTGTTCAAGACGTGTTAGACACAAGTTGCCAAAACTATGAACACAACGTTTTGAATATTTTTTTGCTCGTAATGTCACCAATCTTGACTTGAACCCATCCAAATGGATTTAAGCATATTCAACTTTTCAGCGATAAAAAAATTAGTTCAAATAGCAAAAGGGTAATGGATTGACAAAATTCCAACCACTTACTGAATGTGAGAACTTGTTGTGCTCAAAGCTTCAACAATTGTGTCTAGCTCACCATTAGTTAGTAGTAATGTATCCTGCAACATTCAACAACCAGTTTGTAATAATATCAGCAAAATTGCTTTCTTAATGGAAACTGACACAGTTTGTAATTAGCACACACAGGTCTCCATCTTATATTGTCTAAAGGACATTTTTGTGCCGAAAGAGATGCCTTTACACCTCCTAAACATAAAACATGAAACATGGTAAATTTAACATGATTGACTGCTTTTCTTTCGCATCCTAATCAAAACACAAATTTTCCTTCTGCCATTTGATCTAGCCTTCAAAAACGGAATAGAAGACAAACTACACAAAGTTTAAAAAAACCCAAAAAAATCTTCTAAGAAAGAAGAAACACCCTCTACAGAGAAATCAAACAGACTATGCACACTCATCCAACCATATCAAATGACTAGGAATATAATAACATGATATACAGCTTGAAAGAACCATACATGTTTACTCATTATTTAGCAACATATAAAAGAGCAACTACAAACCAACCAAAGCACTTTCACCTCGTGGTTCAGCTCGCAAAATTCAATCAGAACTTAGGAAGTTCTGTCTATACCAGGTAAAAAAAATACCAAACCAAAGAAAATCATTACCATTCCATATTATACCACAACTCTTGTGAGCCGATAGCTAACTGGCTCACAATAATCTGAATATGCGATTGCAATTTAGAACCTTGGATCATTGATTAATCCATTCTCATTCTTCTTCTACAAAATTTAGAACCCAACAATCATCATTCTAATCAGTGATGTATAAAACCTTGAATCATTGATCAATTCACCACCCTTCTTCTTCTGCAAAATTTAGAATCTGACACACATCATGCTCCTCAGTGCTAAAATAAGGCCTCTTCCCAACCAATTCAGCAACTCTCTTCGCAGCACCAAAGTTTAGTTAAATGGATCCTTACCAAAAATAACCTAATTTAATTCACCAACAAACCAAAAGAAAACACCAATTCATTTTTTCCAAGTAAAATGCTAAATTCCTCCTTAATAAGACCTATATGCACAAACTAATGAGTTCACGAAGAAACTTCAACCCTCTCTTCACAATAGCAGCCTTAATTCGAAAGTTTATAGGTCTTATCATAACTTAACTTAGTGGCCTCGTATTTGTTGGACCTATAACAAAATCGTCAACATTTTTATTTCGGTCAAGCGTCAGGGATTATGCTTCAACTACTGATTCAAATAAGCATTTGCGAACACGACACGAGCAACTCAGAAAATTCAATGCCAACTGAAGAAATCGACAATGGAAACAGAGAAAGGATAATGAAAAAAAAGAGCAAAATCGATGATGATGACGGTGGTGTTGCGTTCGTCGGAGAGAACAATGGTGGTGGAGCGTATAGGGGTGTGAGAGAGAGAATATGTACTGAGAAGAGGAAGAAGAAACCAATTACCGTGGTGAAGCAGCAAAAGTAGGTCCGTGGTGGAGGAGGAGAAATAGGTCCGTGGTGGAAGAGGAGAAGCTCTGTGGTAGAGGATGAGAAGTAGCTCTAAGATGGAAGAGGAGAAGTAGCTACGGTGGAGGAGGAGAAACAGTAATGGTTTTTTAGTCAAAAGTTTGAAAAAGTGAGTATTTTCCTAAGGTTTGAAAATAAATCTTTGGAAAAGTTTAAAAAAGAAGATAATTTTTCTTTTTTTATTAAAAATATTTATATAAAATAAATAAATTAATTAATTAATTTTAATTAAATAAATATTTAAAATTAAGAATATTTTTAAAAAAATTTATATGTTTAAACTTACACATTCAAAAACTTTAAGAATTTAGTTATCAAATATATTAAAATTATTTTTTAAATTATTTTTAAAAAAAAATTTAATTATATTTATTTTATTGAAATTTGAGAAAATTTAAAATATTTTATTGATGTTTTACAATAAACATTTCAAACTTAATGAAAATTAAAAAAAAATCCATTATTTTGATGAGATTTTAGAATAAATTAATGAAACTTAACAAAGGTTAAAAAGTCTCAACTATTTTGCGGAGGTTTTAAAATAAACCTTTGGAAATTAACTAAGGTTAAAAAATCTCCGTTATTTTGTGGAGGTTTTGAAATAAACCTATGGAAATTAATGAAGGTTAAAAAAACCTCAGTTATTTTGCGGAGGTTTTAAAATAAACCTTTGAAAATTAATGAAGGTTAAAAAAATCTTCGTCATTTTGCTGAGGTTTTAGAATAAACTTTTAGAATTTAACTAAGGTTAAAAAACCTCTGTTATTTTGTTGACGTTTTAGAAAAAAACCTCATTAATTAAATCAATTCATAGGGTTATGTTAACCTCCGCTAAATAACCTCCACTAAAACCTTTTTTTCTTGTAGTAACCCTCTCACTCTCACTTATGAAAACAGTGGTTAAGTGGTTTGTGACTAGGGTTTTTGCTATCAACTGTTTCGATTGCAAATTAATTTAGCGACCAGTTTTGGTGGTTGTTAAAAGATAATCTTTTGTAGTGATTTTTTTTCTTGAATTTTCTTTTTCTTCAACTTCTTTTTTTGTTAACTCCTTATCTTTTCTTTTCTTTTCTCTCAACTCCCTCTCTTTTATTTATTTTTCTCTCAACTTTCCCTTTTTTGTTTATTTTTCTCCCAATTCCTCTCATTATAAAAGAATCATTAAATATAAATCAATTTTAATGATAAAAATAATTAATTAGTATATGGACTAAATTAAATATTATTTTAAAAACTAAAAAATTATTGGTATTTAAAGTAGTCTCTATTACTAATAAAATTTATAAATTAATTTCTACATTGATATATAATTATTTACTAATTTTAGTGGTTGTTAAAATTTTTTTAACTAATTATATATTAATTTAAAAATTATTTATTAACAAAAGAGGGTAGTTTTATTTGATTTTGAATTTTATATTAAAATCAAATTTACTTTTATATTTAAATATGATGACTTTTTAATAAAAAAATCAAACCATGTCACGGATAATATCCTGGTACACTTTAGATTTATTGTCATCGTTAATTTTTTTTTCACGTTTGACCTTTTTTCTCTTTCAGCCCTGTTTTTTTTGTTGGTCCCTTTTTCTTTTGTTTTGCAGTGCAGGTTTTTTTCCACGATACTGATATCATATTAGAACCAATATGTGGACTTTTATCATAGAAGGAGTGAAATGACGTATTAGTGGGTTTAGGTGAAAGGGTTGACTAGTCTAAAAATATTAAATTCATATAGTTCTTGTACTTATATGTATAATATGCCCTTCAAACTTATTTATATGTGAGTAACGTTTTTGACCTTCTTCACCAACAAACTAAATTAATGTTTCCATGATTATGATAGTAGTATTTGTTTTGTAGTCAATGTTGATGAAGTATATAGATATTGATGGTAACTGTGTTTTTGACTTTGCATGCAAATAGTTTCACACTGTGTAAACCCTAATTCAGGGCAATACACTTTATTTTATTTTGGTCATTTACTTTTGAGGTAATATGGTTTTTTTTCATCATCATAACTATGAATAGCACTTTTTAAAATTGAATTATAAATTATTAATTTAAAAAGTAAATAATAGAAACTTGTTTTAGACTAATGAAATTAGGTTTGTATTCACTTTTACGATGTGAAATATTTTTATTTTTATAATATAAAATGTTATTATTGATGGGAAAAAACACACGCCGAAGCAACACACATAATCACGAATCAACTACAGAAAATAAACAATAAAGAATTTAACGTAGTTCGGTCGCCAACTGCAACCTACATCCACACGGACAACTATTAGGTTTCCATTATTAGATTTTTATTATTTTCTGTTACACATCAATTACAAGTACAATGATCTCTTCAAATATAAATTATAAAAATTCACTCATTAAACATGGTGTCAGTTAGCCCAACCCAATTGATCTTAACTTCATACCCAACAATTATATGATTGATGAGAGATCTCCAATACTAACAATAGAATGATTTGTGTTTATTGTTAAGATTTGAAATTATTTGATAAAACAAAGGGTATTTTAAATTTTGAGAAAAAATTTCGTGAGAATATATATTTTAGTGGGATCAAATTATAGATTGATTTAAGCTTAGACTAGAAAGCGTGAAAAAACTAGTTACATTTTCACGTTTTAAGTTTGAGTTTCATTCTTTAGCATGAATTAAATTAAGAAAACTGATTAAGTTGTGAAGAAGATAATTATCTCTGCAAAGGAATATCAACATATTGCAATGGAAATGATCCAGAGCTTGTGTAAAAAACACAAAATAACACGTGATTGTATACTTGTTTTTAGAAGTATTAAGGAAAATGGACCTCTTAAATAATATATCAACACATAATGAAATTATAATTTATTTTTTTTATTTATAATATATTATATTTAAACCTTATTTTAATTTAATTTCAGTATATTTTTGCAAGTAATTTTTTTATATACCCGATTTCATATAATGAGGTCATGTCATCACAATTAGGAAGGAAGTTCGACATCTTAAAGTAATATATCAACACATAATTAAATTTACAAAGTATTATGTTTAAACTTTATTTTAATTTAACTTTATTCCATACATGTAGGCATAATTATTTTTTTTATAATACTAGTAAATCCCAAATTACCAAATAATTAAAACTTGAAACAAAGGAAGTTTAATTTAAGAAAAAGTTAAGAAAACACTCTAATTCAATCATTTTAATTTTAGAATGTTACTAAATGCCATGTTACCAATTCAATGAGATTGGAAAAATAGGACGTAGGTTTAATTTCATTATATACTTTTTACATCCTTCTAATTTTGGTGTGTTGTTATTTTCCATGTATTTCGGAATAGATTTTCTGAAATATATTTCTTATTTTCTGAAAAGTCCATTCTAAGTGAGAGGTAGTTCAAAAAATTAATAGAGTGAGGAAGAAATACCCTATTCAAACATGACTCTTTTTCCAATGCACTCCCATAATTGCTAAATGCACCTATAGTAAAAGTAAAAAAACTAAAATACCTTTACAGTATATTTTACCTAAACTTAATTCTTCCTCCTTTAACTTTCACTTTGTCCCTGGTTTTCTGGTTTGCATAAGAGAGTTGATTTCATCATTGTTCTACACCACACTATAATGCCACCATTGTACTCTACATTATCGTCACTACATTGTCACTAGAGCGTTGCATCTTCATTACTACTCCATTGTTGTTTTCACCGATCAACATGTGAGTGTGAGTTTTTTTATATTTTGGAATTGTGTTTCCAAGAATTTCCTAGAATGATTATTTCACTAGATTTTGCTTTCAAAATTGGGATGCATAGTTAGTGTTCCAAAATTGTCATCCTAAAACACTTTTCTAGAGTTCCCATTCTAGAACATGATTTTCTAGAATTCTCATTCTAGAATATGATTGGCAATTTCTTCCTGCACCCAATCAATTGTGATTGGCACCCGACGAACTTTCTAAAACTCTAGTGTACCCTTGTCATCTTTATTTTGAAAAAGCGTGTAGGGTGTGGTGCAGAGAAACTTGATTTGAGTTGGTGATGATTTGAGCTGCAGAGAAGCCATCCGCAGCACACCACTACGTGCCGCATCAAAACATCCGCAAGTCAAAAATCAATTCCGCCTAAAACAATCTGCAACGCATACGCATGTTAAAACTCACCTTGTCTTCTCTGGTGCCTTCCTTCACCGTCGTTGTCCTCACAGATGATGCCTCACGCAGCGCTCCTGGGTTGGTCTTCGCTGTTGGGTGCGTGGATGCGAGTTGGGTGCGACAATGGGGAAACGAAACTCTTCGATGTGTGATTGGATGCGAGAATAGGGGAACGTTGGGTGCAGAATGGGAGAACAATGGGTGCAGAATGGGAGAAACCCTTGGAGGTGTGATTGGGTGCAGAGATCACTTAACTCTAATTTCATTTTTATTAAGGACAATTCAGTACTTTCACAAACGCAATTGGGTACATGTCTAATTTGATTGGGTGCAGAGAGAATCAGCCAATATGATTTTGGAGTTATTATTTTAAAAAGAATCGTGATATACTCACAACTGCATAAGAGATGTGTCGGTTGACAACGGTTAAGCTGAAAAAACAAATATTTTATTGAGACCACATGCGAACATGGAAAAAAATTAAAAATACATAGAAAATGGTGTGGATTTTACGAGATTGGGGTCTTCACCCATTTAGATTTTCTCGCGTTTCTTCTCTATGGACTTGGGATTCAAATTTTTGGGTTTGTGAATTGGGGTGCACTTTGCATTTGTGTTTGTCTTTTTTATTGGAGCATAATATTTTGCAGTGATCGGTTTGTCATTTTTTTATTCGATTTATTTTTCCATTGCATTTTCGGATTCAATTTTGGGGGTTTTAAGGGTTCATGACCGCAATCAGAATTTGGGGTTTGCGTTTACAGTTTAGGAGTTCTACTGTTTCGATTTTGTTTTTGTTTTCTATTTTCATTTCTTTTGAAGGATTTTGATGTCCTTTATATAGTGAATTGATGGTTTTTGTTGGTGATTTAGGTTTTTAGGTTTTTTTTATTATTTTTGGTTTGTCATTTTTTATTCAATTTATTTTTTCATTGTCTTTTCATATTCGATTTTTGGTGGTTTTTAGGGTTCAGGGACACAATCGGAATTTGGGATTTTCATTTGCAATTTTGTGTTTGCATTTACGGTTTAGGGTTTCTACTATGATGATTTTGTTGTTGTTTTCTATTTTCATTTCTTTTGAAGAATTTTGATGTCCTTCATTTGAAAAATTGATGGTTTTTGTTGGTGGTTTTGAGTTTTTAGGTTGTTTATCGTTTTAGATGTGGTTTGTTTCAAATGTTATTCAGTGCTTAAGTAGTTTATTTTCTTCTTAACAAAGGTAATAATTTTTTTTATCCCTTATCAGATTGGTTTGTTTTGTACCAAATCTTATGGTAATCTTTCCACATTCACTCTATAAGATTACTTATTTATTTTTTTAACCAAAAACAAGGTGAATTTGTTTCACTAGAAACAAGTACAGTACATGGAATTTTAGTTAGTGTAAAAGAGTTTTTGTTGTGACAAATGTATCTCTAGTTATAGACTAAAAAAAGGGAATGCCACTTTAGGGAGTTCCAAATTTAGTGTACATTGCGTAAATTTTTATGGGACAACATATGTGTCAATTTGTCAAAATTAGATATGTATATATTATTGTGTTTTATTACTTATTTGAGTTTATTAATGGAAATACAAATAGAATGGGTATTTTTGCATTTTGGGTATTTAGGGCAACTAAGTAGGTAGTTTGTGTTCGACTTTGATGACTATTAGGAACAAATCAAGTCCATCACATATCCACATTGTAGAATATGTGTACTTATTATACTTAATTACTTTGAAATGGTTTTTGTTATATAATTTAGTTGATATGTGTAGTTAAAAACAATTAGTGGTCAAACTTAGTAGAATAGCAAAAGTGAAAATTTAAACTTTAAGTCACATGATCAATAACCATAATGTTCATACAATGAATTTAAAAAAAGTTACTAATGTATTTTTCTTATTCCATATAAAGGAAAGTAGTCATGGTTTTCGAAATAAGCACATTCCATAGAAATTGGGCGTTTTTAACCTCTTTACCTTGTGTTTCCGCCATTTTGTTCCTCATTCATTAATGCTAAGTACTTTTCATATGATAATACATAGGCCATTAAAAATGTCAATTGCAATTGTCACGGTATATAGATAATTGCACATATGTAAACTTCTGGTCATGTACATGTTTCTAGAATCGGTGGGCATATGGAAAATTTGAAAACCTTAATATTGTCCACATGTTAGTGAAACAATGTAAAAAATACGACATTTATGTCATTTAAGTAAACTACCTTAACAATGTTGTTAACCATTCAGTTAAAACAGAAGACTCTTTGATTTAGAGTAAAAATCTTTACCTAAAAGAACAATATTAATGAAATCAAATACAATAAAATTGTGTTAAACAACATATGGTTGGGATGACATACATTTTTTAAGACTAATATTGATCCTACAACAATGTCAGCTCCAAATTCTGCATCAATTAACACCTTTTGATGAACACTTGCGCTTGCAATCCTTGTTGGATCATTTAATGCAAGGTTTTGAACATAACTTTTGTCTTAAATGCATCACATTTACATCAAACACAATAGTACACATGATACCTTGAAAGTTATGGACATGCCTTCTATTACGATACGATTGCAAGATTTGACGATGGAAGTACAATCGATTGTTTGATGTTACACAAATATGAGAGTTGGCCATAATGATGTCCATCTATTGCTCCTTCAAGTTAATGACATAAAAGTATAAGTTTGCTTAAAAATGTAGCGTAAAATTGTCAACATGATGAACATTACCATGAAATTCAAGGAATTGTTGTGCTCATCTTAATGGATTGGAAGTAAAATAACGTCGATGACTTTTGTCACCTATGCAATTTATAAATTATTGTGTGTTGACGAGATCTTCAAAGTCTCGATTTAGAATAACATCTTGCACATTACCTGTAGCTTTAGGAATTACATTTGTGCTGGAACTGCATCGTCGCACGAATGATGCAATATCACTGGTGTGTGTATATAAAGGCCATCCATTCATCTATTACAAATCATTTTGTTGAAGAATGAATGGTGTGTGAAGTTTAAGTTAGAAGATAGGAAAATGACCAAGTGCTTAAAAGGTATGAAATTGGCGCATGGTGACAAACATATATTGTCATGAATTGGTATTAAATTATTATTATTTTATTAAGAATCAATGAACCTTTTCCAATGAAGCGTATAAATTGGTATTAAATTATTATTGTTTTATTAAGAATCAATGAACATTTTCCAGTGAAGTGAATGGTGTACGCTTGTATTTACTTTTTAAAGTGGAACATGTCATGAGGTTGGTAGGTGGGAGCATTAACTCGCAAGGCTGGTTTGTTGCTGGAATGCTTCCATTAAGATTTTATTTCATTACACACGTACAAGGTGATCTCCAACTTGTGAATTGAATGTAAAGCTCATCTCCAAAGGATGTATTGAATGGTTTTGGGTAGTTCTTCACTTGCACATTTAATACCATCTACGTTAACTCATGATTAGTCATAGTTTTTCTTTCATTTATTAGGGTTCTCAAATCTCACTGGTACTTCATACTTACTTGTGTGTTTTCAAAACGGTGTAGCATACAATTTTTTTTTATTTTTTTACTATCTAGAACATGTTTTTTTTTTACTTTGAATACCATACAATGTGGGACGGTCTTCTTTTATTTAGTAAAAAATGTACATTAATATTTGCATACAACAATCTTTTTTTATAATGCAGACTATGAACAAAATGGAGAATATTTGCCTTGCCGAGATTTCTTTGTTTGAAGAATGTGAGACTTCTAACACAGTTAATAACAAAGGAATTGATAATTATGATGCTTTGGTTGCTACAGTAGGTATGTCTTTTGATAGTGTTGATAATGTTAAAAAAAATTATCAACAATATGCCATTTCAAAAGGTTTTGCCATCAGAACACAAAGTTTTAAGAAAGGATCGGACAAAGAGCTAAGGTACTTCATGTTGGTGTGTACAAGAGCTAAGAAATATGTCTGGCCTATTACAATTGAAGTTAATACCTAACCATCTCAAACTAATGAATGTCCAGCTCAAATAACTGTTGGATAAAAAATGGAAAATGGTATATTATGTTTATGCACCAAGAACTTTCGCATGACCTTAGCCCAACAAAGTCACAGTTGTTTCAGGGTAATAGAAGAATCAATTTACACATAAAGAGGACGCTTGTTATCAATGACGATGTTGGGGTACGAATTAAGTAGATTTTTTGGTCGTTTGTTTTTGCAACTGGTGGTTATGATAATCTAAAATTTGTTGAATGAGATGTGCAAAACTATGTCAGGAAACAAAGGAGAGCTTAGGGAAAGCACTCTTAACTTATTTCTCTCATATGAGGTAACTTAATCACCAATTTTTCTTCGACACTAATTTGGAAATTGATGACCGCAATTGCCATATCTTTTAGGCAGTTGCATGAAGTCGGGCAGTGTGGGAAAACTTTGAGGATGTTCTATGTTTTAATACTACGTATTTGACGAATAAATATGACATCCTATTTGCACCATTTGTTGGTGTTAATCATCATGGACAATATATTTTGTTGAGTTGTGGACTACTATCTTCAGAAGACACAAATGGTTTTGTTTGACTCTTTCAAACTTGGTTGCGATGTATGTCAAATAGGCCACCCCGAGATATTGTGACTAACCAATGCAGGGTAATGCAAAATGCAATTTAAATTTTATTTCCTAATGCAAGTCACATGTGGTGCTTATGGCACGTCATAAAGAAATATTTAAGAAGCTGCAGGGGTATGTCAATATAAAGAAATCAAATGTGCAATGAAGACCGTAGTGTATGAGTCCACCAATGTTGATAAACTTTTGTCGTCTTGGGAAAAATTCATCAGTGCATATGATTTGAGTAACAATGTTTGGTTGACTACCCTATTCAAAAAATGACAACGTTGGGTGCCATGTTTTCTTAAGAATTTCTTTTGGGCAAAGATGTTAACAACACAAATCAATGAGAGCATGAATGCCTTTTTTTATGGGTATATCAATTCAATGAACACACTCCAACAATTTGTTCATCAATATGACAATGCACTACAAAAAAAAGTAGAACTAGAATGCGAAGCAAACTTTGCTTCGTTGAACACTGTTATTCCTTGCACATCCTAGTCTAGCATCAAAAGACAATTCTAAATGGAGTAAACACATGCCAAATCTAGTGAAGTGCAAGAAGAATTTAGATTGAAAATGATTTTTTTTGCTGATAATGTCTTTGTTGAGGGACAAACTTGTTAGTTCAATGTCATTGAAGAGTCCTTCTGTAATGAATGAACTAAACACATCAATTTAGAAGTGTGTTTTAACCTAGACAACCTTGATATTTTTTTCACCTGCTTGTTATTTGAGTTTAGGGGAATTTTGTGTTGACACTACTTGGTTGTTCTTGAACAAGAAAAAGTCGCACAAGTACTAATGAAGTATGTGTTGACCAAATGGAGTAAAAATCTTCGCCGAAAACACACCTATATAAGAGATTCATATGAGACCAATGACAATGATCCACAAATTGATAGATATGATAGGTTGTGAAAGAAGTTTTATGATATAGATGAACTTGCAAGCGGCTCAACAAATGCAATAGACTTGTTACATAAACATGTTGATGCTTTTTTGGACAAACACAGGGATCATCAACAAACTTCTACAATTGTACCCAAACAGTATTGTCTAGCCTTACTCCACCACCAATGTCACCTAATGATATGACTTTGAACATGAACGTGGAAGTTCGTAGCCCTATCGTTGTTAAAAGAAAGGGACGACCACGGTATAATGAAAGAAGTCATGGATTGAGAGAGGTCACGAGTAAAAAATTTAAGTGTTACACGCCAAGTTGCCATTACTCATAATTCGGTTAATGTAATGCCAAACTTTGTCTAAATTGAAATTTTTATGATAAAGTGAAGTATTACATTTATGAATACAATGGAATATGACATATATGAACATACTGTACACCAAGTTTTTGGAGTTGAATTTCTTCATTTGTCTTATAGGACATGTTGAAACAAAGAAATGTTGTAGATATTCCTTATAGGATGTGCGTTCAAAGTGAAGTGAAAGTCAACACATTGGGATAACAAATGCAGGTGAAGGGGTTTCTATAAGTTATTGTTGTTGTTACTGGTGTGAAAAGTTGTTAATGTATGTAGACAACTCATTGAATTGTTTGCAATTTAGGTCTCAAGCGGAGGTATAAGTGGGTGGTGTATATGGCACATCAGCAGGAACAAGTCATCATCATTTTAAGTGAGACTTTAGTTTAAAATAAATTTATAAAGTAGTTTAGGATTTCATGGACCATATATTAGGCCTAATAGCATATAATAATTAGGCCAAGTAGAGTAGAATAATGTGGCGCCTTGTATTTGGGCCAATAGAATAGGATAACAAACTATCTAAGGTTACATTTGGGCTTCCTTAAGCCCATTGTACACCCTAGACATCTAGAAAGAGAGAATGAGACACCAAGGAGCTGCACATACAAGGAGGACACATTCTTCACATGGGAGAGGCATGGAGAGTCTGACTAGTCACATGGCATTCTCCCATTAGCTCTTCTAGATCTAAGGTTTTATTTTGAATTTCAATTTTCTAACTTTGGCTCTCTTTTGGGTTGACCCCAACACTATAAATAAATGTGTTCATCTTATGTATTTTTTAGCTTGAATAAGAATTGTTATGTTGTCAAACCTTTTGGGTTGACCCCAACACTATAAATAAATGTGTTCATCTCATGTATTTTTTAGCTTGAATAAGAATTGTTATGTTGCCCAATTTTGGTCATACATCTTGTTCTTGAGCTTTTTCTATGGTAGTCTTCATTGTAGCTAACCCTATACTCTCTCTTAGTGAGTTGACTTCACCTCTCACTTTACATCTTCACCAATTCCACTTCAAATCACCAAAGTACTTTTTTATCTCCTTGCTTCCACACTATTGCCAGACCATCTCCAAGAAAAACATAAATAAAAAACAATGCTAGAAGAAGTGAAGTCTATCACATTGGGTTATCTATGCTATGCCTTTTAAATACTTAAGAATATATTATCAATTATTGATATACTTTAGGTTGTCATCAATTGTTTCATTTTAGTTTTATGACCTTGATCCAATCTACGATAGGCATACCTTGCATTATACACTTGTTTTATGATAGTCACATTCTTTTTATTTTTCTCCTTAATTGTTAACATAATATTTCTAGGCTTCATTGAACTCTTTGTCATATAAAAAAACATCAATTTCTCATCATTTGTTAATCTACCAACATATGGGCGACCTATTAATCTATTTGTCAAGTCGTGATTATGAGAGACACAAAGTAATTTCATAATCTCTTTTACTACTTTCTCTTGAAACCTACACACTTTCTACTTCCATTAGCATTTACTTCTAAGTCCTTCCTTTATCATTTGCATATATTTTCTCTCTTAAACCTAACAATACATAGATTTTTCTTCTTTGTTATCCATTTTTTTCACTACAACAGTTTTTAGCTTAGGCAACGCCAAAATAGACCACTGGTATAAAATTGTTGCCTAAACATAGCGAAGGCCACACTTTTACTAATGTGGCTTAAAAATTATAAGAAGCCACAGTTTTTTACCCGTTCACACTTTAACCCACGGTTTCTATCCCGTTGATATTTAAGCCATGGTTAAAAAATTGAAATAATGTGTGGCCTTTTAGGTTTAAGAAAAAATTTAAATTAAATATAATATGTGGAAAAGATTTGTCTTCTTCCCTTTCGTAAAACTGATCACACAAAACACTCTCCTTCCCGCGCATGTTCTTCACTTCTTTTGCGAAAATTTTTCTCGTGCGCCATCCTCTACCCTAAATCCTCTCGCCATCTTTTGCGGAAATCTTTCTCGTGCGCTTTCTTCTTCCCAACCCAAATTCTGAACTTGGGTGGTGTGAGTTGGAAACCCTAGCTTGTAAGTATCGTATTTTCTCCATGTATATTTGAATCCGTGAACTCTTGATGAACACACTACTACGCAGGTGAGCATTGCAATTTGGTGGGGGTTGGACGGTGAAATCAGTGACCATTAGAGGCAAACGAAGTTCTTCGTGGTGAGGAGGTAGAGGGTTTCCTTGAAATCGGTGAAGCCAAACGAAGAGAATTATTACTTTAAAATGTCTTATTACTTTAAAATTGCATTATTATCTAAATTCATTTTTATTTTTATCTTATTACAATGTAGAGAATTAGTGAGCAAAATGTTGCAAATAGGGCACAACAAAAGTACATTCATCACATGGGACCAACCAATTTTGCTAGAATTCATGCTGAATTAGTAAGATATTTCTAATTATGTTTCAATATTTTAAATCTAATACAAAAACATCCTATTACTTTTTTCTTATTGTTTTTTAATATGTAATTGTTGTAGCGTGCCACTAAAAAGGTAGGAGAAAAAGTTACCCAAGCTGAAATGTTTATTACAACTCGTCAACGTCGAGAAGGTCGAAGAGGAAAAGAAATGGATGAAGAAACATATAATATCATTGTAAGTTTTCAAATATTTATGAAGTACATATAAATATATTCTTTTTAATAATTAAAATTCATTCTCTTTTATTAGACTAAGCTTCAAGGTTCTATTGAAAACTCAAGTGAATCTGCGGAACAAGCATTTCAATCAATATTTGGGAAAGAGAAACCTGGGAGAGTACGGTGTTATGGAAAGACTATGACACCATCAACATTTAAAAAAAAAGGAAGAAATTGCTGCTAATCCTGCCTGCTGACCAGAACGCAAGAGCTTTGCCTCGTCAAACCTGGATCGACTTCTGCGCCGTGTTAGCCTCCGTCCTTCACCGCGATCCACCTCAAGAACCTGCAAAAGACAGAACGGCGCCGCTGCGGCCGATCACGCTCCGACGCCCAAGTCAGCGACTGAACCACCAAATACTAAGAGAAAACTCAAGAACTCTAAGAAACCGTGCCCAAATTCTCTCTCAGCGTACTCAAGACTCACAAGCGTAAAGAAACAATCTGAACGTGCGTACCTCAGAAGTTCGTTAGAAACTCTTATATACCTGGGCACTTTCTCTCTCCTGGCAGTTACACATCTGGACACGTGGCTCGCATCTAGCTGTACACGTGCCATCATCTGGAGCATCCTTGACTTGGGCGCTACTTCCTGCTCTTCAGGTTTTTTGGCTAAGTTACTTATGCATGATACAACTCAGTGCATAGCTGCCTTGGAGCGTGATCTCTTCTGGGTGGCGAGTTCGGGTGCCTTCGTACACACCTTCCTGTGGTCTCGCCGGCCGCCTTCATGATCTGCCCTACCTGCTTCACCGTGTATGTTCAAGTAAGCTGTCTTCCGACCTCATCCTCTGGCCAGCTGGGAAATAACTATCTGCCTTCATCTTCGGCGATGTCCTTGTTTCGGCGATCTCTAATTACTTGGTCGCCTGGGTCCACATCTGGCGACTTCATCTTCAACCCGGTGACCGCCGGTTTAGGTATGCTGGAGATCGGAGCACGCCAACTTAATAACTGGCGACCACACGAACCCCCCGACTTCCTTCCCTTATGCCAGCCAGGTGTCCCATCCAACACGCCTATATAATAGCTCGATGCCACGTCATCACTTCCGACTACCAGGGCGGTACACAAGCCCCCCAGTCTTAAGCGAAGACTTGTCCAACGAAAAGACTAAAGGAGTCACGTCACTACCGATCTACGTGGCGCTGGCGCAGAATTCCAAACGTTCATACTTTCTGCTTTCCTGACGCTCCACCAAACATTCTCCCAATCGCTCGACACGTGGCTTCATCAACGGTCATCTTTAGTTGTCATTTACGCTTCCAAAAATCATTTGAAAAACCCTTAAACCCATTTCACTTCTACTGTTCCATCACCTCTTTGCCTTCCCAAACGCTCTGAGTTTCTTCTGCAAAAACCCACGACGCTCTTCAACCTTTTGAATCCTCAACTTCCTTCAGCGTTCTTCTGATCATCGAAAGGTACTCCCTTTACTTCTTCTGTTGATTTTTCCTGCATTTTAACCGATTCGAATCATCCATTAACTTCCTGGTGCATACGTTGTGGGTTGTTTCTTCTGCTTCTCCCTTCTCGTAACTTAGGGCTTCGTCTCCAGATGATCCTGCCTGCTGACCAGAACGCAAGAGCTTTGCCTCGTCAAACCTGGATCGACTTCTGCGTCGTGTTAGCCTCCGTCCTTCACCGCGATCCACCTCAAGAACCTGCAAAAGACAGAACGGCGCCGCTGCGGCCGATCACGCTCCGACGCCCAAGTCAGCGACTGAACCACCAAATACTAAGAGAAAACTCAAGAACTCTAAGGAACCGTGCACAAATTCTCTCTCAGCGTACTCAAGACTCGCAAGCGTAAAGAAACAATCTGAACGTGCGTACCTCAGAAGTTCGTTAGAAACTCTTATATACCTGGGCACTTTCTCTCTCCTGGCAGTTACACATCTGGACACGTGGCTCGCATCTAGCTGTACACGTGCCATCATCTGGAGCATCCTTGACTTGGGCGCTACTTCCTGCTCTTCAGGTTTTTTGGCTAAGTTACTTATGCATGATACAACTCAGTGCATAGCTGCCTTGGAGCGTGATCTCTTCTGGGTGGCGAGTTCGGGTGCCTTCGTACACACCTTCCCTGTGGTCTCGCCGGCTGCCTTCATGATCTGCCCTACCTGCTTCACCGTGTATTGATGACTTTTTACGGCAAGTGCACCGCGTTTGTCAGAAGTAATAATTGTCCCTAAGGACGGATATCGATCCCACAAAGAACAGTGAATCATTGAGTACAATATTCGCTAAATATAACAACAGAACAATAAAAAAGAGTGTGAAGTGATTATGTTGGCACTGATCAATAAGAAAACAAACAAAGAATTAGTTGCTTCAATTGGAAAAATTGGGATTAAGTTTCATCTCTCTCACTCTCATGTATTTTGATTAGCATGTTAATATTAAGTTCTTTAATTGAAATTGATGCCCGTATAAAAATCATTTATATCGATTCCTCGCATATAAAATCCTTAAGAATGTTCCCTAACTATCGATCCCTCGCATACTTATAAGAACAACTTAGAACGAAGCTCAGACGTTTAATAGCAATTAACATTTCAAGTCTATTCCTAGCACTCAAATATGTTAAGTATTGTTGTTTAGGTCCGAATCCTAAAAATACCTCCCGGTCAGATTTAAGATTCTCAATTTGTCACGGAGAATTAAAAGTAAAACAACAATACCAATAATCAATCAAGAACTGAATATTAATATATAAAATATCACCTCAATACATAAGAGTTTGAGCAGATTACTCCCAATCCCAAAGGGTAGAATTAGCCACGCATACTTCTATCACCTTCCATTCTCCCAATTGGGTTACAATTCACTCTATGGTGTTTTCCTCTCAATCTGGCACACTAAGGTTGAGCCTCTAGCCCTCTATTTATCCTAGTTTTTCTAGGGTTAGGTTGTTTCCTATGTCGCGCTAATGGGCTAAATGATAAAACATAAAAAAGGCCCAATCTTTCTTTGCATCTTTTTCCATTCTGGGACCTTCTATCTTTATCTTTTTAGCTCAAATCATTCATCTTTCATCCAAATCTCCAATCTTCCTTAGAAATCTGCAATTAACACCAAATTTGGGAATAAAATACTCTTATTCAAATAAAGATCATAAAAAATGTAAAAAGGTATAAATTCATAAATTAGGGATTATTTTATATGTAAATTAGCAATAAATCCTCATAAGTGCCTATATTTTAATATGAAATATTACTGAAATTAGACACTTATCATGTATGTTCAAGTAAGCTGTCTTCCGACCTCATCCTCTGGCCAGCTGGGAAATGACTATCTGCCTTCATCTTCGGCGATGTCCTTGTTTCAGCGATCTCTAATTACTTGGTCGCCTGGGTTCACATCTGGCGACTTCATCTTCAACCCGGTGACCGCCGGTTTAGGTATGCTGGAGATCGGAGCACGCCAACTTAATAACTGGCGACCACACGAACCCCCTGACTTCCTTCCCTTCTGCCAGCCAGGTGTCCCATCCAACACGCCTATATAATAGCTCGATGCCACGTCATCACTTCCGACTACCAGGGCGGTACAGCTGCTATAAGAAATGAACATGCAAATGAAGTGAGTGGCATGGCGAAGAAAATTGAAGTTATAGAGGAAATGGTAAATTTTGTGGTAAAGCAGCAAAATCCAGATTTAGAAGAGGATGACATAAATAATATGATGATGCGTGTTTTAACTAAAGAAAGTAGTGGATTGTGGCTACATTCATCTGCATCCACCTATGATTCTCATTATGAGCAGGTATATATAATTGAAAATTGTTTACTGGACTTTGAGAAATGTTTTCAAGTTACACATGAAATTGCTTTGATTTGCAATGTTGGAGAAGTACATTTAGAAGTTACTATTTTGTCCTTAAGTTTCATTTGTTTTTTGCTTGGATCATGGAGATATAAACACATACATAATCATATTGGAATTTCAATCATGTTAATAAGTTTAGTGATATAGATTGGAATATGTGGTACTCTTGATTTTGTGTTGTAAACACATGCATGCAATTGTCTAGTGTTACATCAAAGTTGAATGGATTTGATTAAGACGTGTTATTGATTATTTATACAATTATATTTTGGTAGTTATAATTATTTTGTTTGAATTAGATTTTAATTAGTATATATTTATGTATTTTTGTAGCTTGAAGGCAATGAAGACTATGAAAACAATCTTGAAGAATAATGAACTTATTGATATGTAGTAAAGAAACAATAGACTATGTTTTTTAACTAAGTTTGTAGTTTTAACTTTGAAGACATGATCGTTATCATTAGACTCAAAGACAAATTTTTTGATTATGTAGTTGGAACACATCTATTGAAAAATGTGAGATTTTTTGTTGAGTCACTTCTATTTCAATACACATTATCATTCAATATTTATTCTTGTTATCCTGAACTTTTGTATGAGTAATTATTCTAAAACTAAAAAAATGTATTGTTATTTTTGTCACTACTTTAAGCAACGCTTTTAAATTTGTGGTTGTTATCAAGATTTTAGGCAACGGTTTTAAACTTGTTGTCTTTATAAAAACCGTGCCCTATTACCAACAACCATGCTCACCTAGACCACGGCTAAAAAACCGTTGCCTGAACTTTAGGCCACGATTTTAATGCTTTAGACCACAGTTTTACACTGTTGTCTAAAGTAATATTTGTTGTAGTGGTTGTATTTGACCTTAATATGACAATAACAAATCCAAAATTATAAGCTACATTTCTTGCTCATTTCAACATATCATTCTGGGTAGCGAATACCTACAACAATATATTTCATTCACAAATTTTGCATGACAACTTTTTCATATAACACCAATAACTTTTATCTCATTTGTTAGGAACACATCACTACAATCCTGCAACATACATTCATTATCTATTGCATCATAAGATAGAACATGCTCCATATGAACATCGTCTATACTCATAAATAATAACTCTTTCAAATGAAATGTAAGTGTAAAAAAAAACAAAACAAAACAACTAAATAATTTTTTTAAGCTTCTAGAATACTTAATCTGGATGGTGAAAATATGTATTCTAGAATAGTAAATCTGAAATACATATTCACCTTTTGGATTACGTGTGTCAAAACTTAAAAATAATTATTCTAACATACACCTTCCAAAATAACACATGAAACACGAATTCCATGAAGTTGGTTCCAAAAAAATGTCTGGATTAATTATTCCAAAACATTAATATAGTTGCTACAAAATATGCTTTCTGAAATTAAAAAAAAAAAAAAAAACTTTCAGAGACAGTAATCTAAAAAAAAATTCTTTTGAAAATTACCCTCAAAACCATAAAAACAAAAGCAAACACCAATGAGACCCATTCATACCTTTTTGAAAGTACTCAAGGCAATCTAACTTCAAATCACAAACATCACCACCATCAAAACTTGTTATAATAGTTATACTTTGAACCACGATGGAGAAATTTCAGCACGGGAAGAAAACTGTCACAAGGAGGAAGAAATTTCAAAATAAAATGCTAAGAATAAAATGGGTATTTTAAAAGTTGTGGAGATGCAGTTAGCAGTTATTGGGGTGCCGGAAGTAAAAGCATTCATAGTAATATTACAAGAAATAGTTGTACTAAAAGAAAAGAACCTAAAATGTATTTGGAGTGTACGAACTGGGTTTATCCTCTCAAACTCATCAGAACTAGAGGTGTTTAATGAAATAGCTTTTAGGAGAATATTTGTAAAGTAAAATTAATTTCACACATGAAATTATCTTCAAAACTTGAAAATAACTATAATGTAAAAAAAAGTGACAAATGAGGTTACTTTTTTGTATTTGAAAATACTTTTAATTGAGAGTAAATAATTATTTATTTGAGGGATTAGGGTCTAAATAAAATAATAAATCCGGTAGATGAAAAAAAGCAGGTTACAATAATCTAATTTTATGATTTCTAAGAAAGATTTGCATGAATATTAATCCCAATGTCTTAATCAACTAATTGATATTCATTTCTGTGTTTTGAGTTTTCTTTAACACTGAAAAAAAAAATCCCAAAAACCTTTTATAGTTTTTTTCTGGTCTTGACATTTGCTATTCAATAGCATTCAAATGTTGGTTTATTCCTGTTAGCATTTTCTAAAGTTTAGTTGGTCACGTGGATAGAATATAACCAAATTTAACGTAACAAAATTCTCAATATGAAAGTTCCACAAGTTCATTGACAACCTGGTGTAGTAAAATGTCAAATATTTTATGCTCAAACTCCAAACAAATTTCCTCATAATTTTCACCCTCACACATGCTTTTTCTTGTGAAATCTAATTCTCTCAAATCATTTTCTGTAAACTTGCAAAGCTCCTTCGTTAATTCTGATAAATACTCTTTTTTGTGGTTGATGTCAGAGTAGGAACATTCATTGTCCTTGCTTGCTCTGTCTCCAACATTATCATCCAATAACAGTTCAGAAAATTCCCACTTTGTCTTTGGCTTTAAGTGGCTTGTGTAATCTACAATAATAAATGTATACACATCATTAAAATGTATATATCATAACTTGAATCCTAACAAAAAATTAAACTGCGATTTGTTACTTAAATTCTAATACCAGACACTTTTTTCTAGTTACCAAGGGTGACTCTAATTACCTATGCTTACTATAACTTTGAATATTTACTATGAAATCAGCATTAACAACTGCTACACACTAAGCACCATGCATATCAGTTACCATTCCACGTCTACTCCTTAAACGGATAAAGCAAACTAAAATTGAAAAGGTATAATTTTAATCATTGCTAAACAAGATAAAGAACAAGGGCATTCAGAAACAAACCTGAAAAATCGGGTCCATAAAGAAAGGAAAAGTCATTGTCATCTAGGACTGAGATTGGACTGAAATTCTCCGAGCTACATTCAGTCTCTATCTTCTTTTTTGATTGTTGTTTTCTTGTATTTTTCGAGCGTTTTGGTTCAGAGGGCACTTTCTTCTGCTTATTTGGCAATGTTGGGGTTGTTCTTAACCCACTAGGACTGCTACCACCTTTTCTTCTATTACCACAACTCTTAGAACATGCAGAAACTGGTGCCCAAACTTTAGCTTCATTGTGATTTCGAACCTTTGAACCATGCTTAAAAGGAACCACTCTAGGCTCGTTCTCAAACTTGGAAATTTTTTTTCTCTTTGTTAGGTTCCTCTCCTTTGTCACACCAGCAATCTCCTTGTTCTTGATTCCCTGCTTCCTTCTCTGTCTAGATTCTTCCAACCCCATTTCTTGAATCCTCGAAAGGGATTCAACTTTATGATCTTCACTCCCACTATCCCAGTAGAACACAACATGGTCATGGTTTTTGCTTTTGTGGTGAAACGGTGCAGGAACCTCTCTGAATGATGCTGAGGTTTTCACTTGGTGATGGTTGGCTTGGCTTGTGTCAAACTTGAGCAAGTAATCCACAAAGTTCACTGACCTACTTCTTGGAACTGAATCTAGGGTGTTTGTGTTTGATACCAAGTTGGTACTTGGCAGTGAATCAAGCCCCATTAGCCTTGCCACCACTCCTGGTTTAGTTGCATTTAGCATTGCATCCTTATTATGAACATGCACTACTTCTGATGCATATGGTTTTGTAATGGGGTTAGAATTAGGCTGCATTAGAGACCTATTTCCATTCTCAGCACAAAAGAGAAGGTGAAAGAAGTCAGAAAAACAACCAGGTTTTGCATGACTTGGTTCAGCCATAATCACAATTTCAAACAAAAGTCAGAAACTGTTGTTTGAGGAGGTAGAACTGGTAGAGAAGATGGTGATCATTGAAATGGTTGAAAAGCATATAGAGAGTGATAGGAAGAGGGAGGGAGAAAGGAGATTTATAATTAGAAAACTATGGAGGGTGTGAAAGGATTGTTGAGTTCACATTAGAGTGGAATGCTACAAGATAAGAGTAAGATATCTTAAAAGGAGACAAACTACTTTACCAAATTTAAGAATACCAATAAATTTAGTCTCTAAATTTATAAAGATGCCATTTTAGTTCTTAAAATGGTCAAACACAAATAATTTGAGTCTTTAATTTGAAAATTTATTTCTGGTTCAAGAGGGCTTGTAAGGGACAAGAGAGAGACTGTGGGATTGAAATATTGGCCGAGCAAGCAAATTGAACTTCCAAACACACCATTTGTGTCGCCTAGTTTGACTAATTCTTATTCCCTTAATTTTATAATGTTAGACGAAGTAATTACTATTTAATAATATCACATTAATTAGTTTAATAATAAAAAAACCTTAAACAAGATTAGGGAGGTGTTGAAAAAGGTAAGGTATAATTAATCTTCCTCGCACACATGGGTGTTGGGAAATGGTGATTGATCGTATGTCCTACTATCTTCGTAAATGTAAATGTTGTTTCTGCCATTTTAGGACAGAGCTGCCGAAGTTGCTGACTTGATTCAAAGATGAGAATTTGGTTCTTGGCATTGCCAATAGACATGTTCATATTCATACCAAGAATTTCACCCACTTTGTTGACTCATAATTGTCCTCTTCATCAATCCTACGGAAACAAAAAAACAATAACACTATACACGTTTTTTATCGGTTGCAGATACCACGTCATTTAGAGATTACAGTATTTCATTGTATATAAGTGAGTGCAAATCTTATCTTATGAGCCGGTTTTATAGGGTTGAGTTAGACTTAAATTTCACTTCGTAATATGGTATCAGAGTCATTTAAAGTCTATCCTAGCGAATGTTTGTTTCATGTTCGGGGTGTGAGTGGGTGCAAACTTCACCCCATAAGCCAGTTTTATGAGACTGAGTTAGGCTTAAAGTCCAATTCGCAATATTCTCTCCAAAAGAATTGCATAAATTATGTTTTCAAAATTTTCTTAAAATAATAACATCCGAATTAACTATGGTTAATCGGTTGTAAAATTAATATTAATATATTATAGATCAACTAGTAAAATATCTCTCTAATGAATAAACTCTTACTTGCTCAAGTTAGACCAAAGGAATTTGGCCTAAAACCAAGTCTTCTTTGTGGGGTATTGTTTTGAAAATTCCATGCGAATGTAATGTTTTTATCATGTGCATATGTTGTTGATGTATTATATATAAACGTGCTGCACACAAAATTACAATATAGTGTTCAAACTAAATTGGTAGGTCCTTTTCCGTCCTTGCATTATGGGTGAACATTTTTTATTTTACTTTTAACTTTTAAGGCCAATGTTCGTACATAATGGAGTTCTCACATTCATTCTTTGTAAATTCTGAAGTGCTCAATCGTAAGCTTCTTAAATTTAATTTACCATTTTTTTTTTCAAATGTTGAAATTCTAGTAAATTGAGAATCGGTCATTCTTTGTTCTTGCAGGCTATCAAATGGTGAAATATTTATGACCATGGTGGTTCACGAGATTGAAATTAATTAAAAATTAAGAGAAGTAAAATGGTTTCTGAAGAGTATACCTCCACTATATAAAGAAAGAAATAAATAAAAAGAAAAACTTAATATAAAAGAGAAAGAGATAATTGATAAATTTAATTATTATAAAAATAAACTATTGTTTTTTTTATAAGTGCCAGAAACTAATTAGAAACAATAAACAACCTTAAACTTGATTTGAATTCAATTAGTTGTTCTCACCATGTTTTCAAGCACTCTAGCGACCAATTAGATCCAAGCAAAGTTGGAAACTTGGCATTTGGAAGAAGTTTAGTAAGCATATATATGTTGGATTCTCATATTGTGAATCTTTTTCACTACAATTTTACCAATAATAATAATATCTTGGATAAAGTACATAAATTTATTCGCTCGTCTTTATTAAATGAATAACACTTTGATTATCACAAAACATAACAAAATTATCTTGTGTAAGACAAAGTTCATTTGTGAAGTCAAATAGTCTCTTTCACATATTTTGTTGTCATAATATATTTTGCTTTAGTCATAGATAATATAACAATAAACTGAAGTGTTGCTTCCAACTAATAGCACCATTACAGAGAGCAAAGATATAACCAAAGAAAGATCTTCTCTATTCAAGATCACCAACATAGTCTAAATCAACAAAACCTACAACATTATTGGTTGCAACCTGATAAGTGTCTAATTTCAGTAATATTTCATATTCAAATTTAGGCACTTATGAGTATTAATTACTAAAATACATATAAAATAATCCCTAATTTTTGAATTTATACTTTTTTACATATTTTATAATCTTTATTTGAATAAGAACATTTTATTTTCAAATTTGTTGTTAATTTCAGGTTTCTAGGGAAAAATGGAGATGATTGGGCTAAAAAGGAATAATATAGGCTACAAGGAGAAAGTTGGAAGGCCCAGGAATGTACAAAAAGCCCAACTCAGCAGCGGAGCAACTCGCTCAAGCGAGAATGCTCCAATGGCCGTAAAAAAAATTGACGCCTTTCTCACTTGAGCGAGCTACATCTCGCTTAAGCGAGAAAACGCTAGAAATATTGGGTCATTTTATGTTTTAATCAACAAGTCCATCAGCGCAACACAGGAAGTCACTTAACCCTAACAAATTAGGTTAAATAGGGGGCTTGAGGATCGACCCTAGTATGTCAGATTAAGAGAAAAACACCATTGAGAGACTTCTAATCCAATTGGGAGAATAGGAGGTGTAGGAAACGTTAGAGGTCGTCAAGGAGAAACACTCTAGATCTTCTTTTCATGTCATCCTTGCGTGTAATAGTCATCATGAGTGGCTAATTCTACCCTTTGAGATTTGGAGTAATCTGCTCAAACTCTTATGTATTGAGATGATATTTAAATATAGTATAATATTTTGTTCTTGATTGATTATTGGTATTGTTGTTTTGTTTCTAATTCTTGATCTAGAATCTTAAATATGACTGGAAAGTATTTTTATGGCTCTGACCTAAACAACAATACTTAACATATTTGAGTGCTAGGAATAGACTTGAAATGTTAATTGTTATCAACGTCTGAGTTTGATTCTAAGTTGTTTTTATAAATATGCGAGGAATCGATATTTAAGAAGCATTCTTAATAATTTTATATGCGAGAAATCGATATAAATGAAGTTTATACGGGCATCAATTTCAATCAAAGAACATAATGTTACCATGCTAATCAAAATACATAAGAGTGAGAAAGATGAAACCTAATCCCTATTTTTCCAACTTGAAGCAACCAATGCTTTGCCTGTTTTCTTATTAATCTTTGCCAACACAACCACTTTCAACACATTTTTTATTGTTTTTTTTTTATATTTAGCGAATATTTTACTTGATTATTCAATTGTTCCCTGTCGGATCGATATTCGTCCTTAGGAACACATTACTACTTCTGACAACGCGATGCACTTGTCGTAAAAAGTCATCACAACCTTACATCTGTCAAATACCAATCCAATATCATAAGTACCTTAGATACCAAAAAATCCATTTCACAACATTCCAATGATCTTTGCTAGGATTATGTATCTGTGATATTTTTTGTTGCTCCCAATGGAATACCACTTGAACCTTTAAGGGGTCAACCTCAATGCCACTTTACGATATGACATGTCCTAAAAATGAACCTTTTCTAACCAGAACTCACATTTTTACCATTTTCCATACAATTGTCTTTCTTTAAGGATTTGTAACTTGATCCTCAAATTTCTCTTACGCTTCTCATGATTTTTGGAATAAATTAAAAGGTCATCAATTTATACTACCATAAATTTATCCAAAAATTGATACAAAAAAATAAGGTTCATATAATCCATGAAAACTGATAGAAGCAGTGTTCACACCAAAAGCATTACCAAGTACTCATAATGATCGTATATTGTCCTAAATGTTGTCGTTTGAATATCTTCTTCTTTAACCAGAATTTGATAATAACCTAACTTTAGTTAATTTTGGAATATACCATAGCACAACTCATTTTTTATCCATCAAATCATCAATCCTTGGAAGAGGGTATTTATTTTTAAAGGTGATTTTGTTAAGTTGACGATAATACACACACAACCTAACAGTTTCATCATTTTTCTTAACTAAAAACATTGGAGCTTCTTAAGGAGAAACACTAGGTCTGTGAATTATTTCTCCAATAGTTCCACTATTTATTTTTTCAACTCTATTAACTCTAGAGGTGACATCCCATAGGGGATTATAAAAATAAGTCCTTATCCTAGTACCAAGTCTATGGTAAATTTTATCTCTCATTCTAAAAGTAATTTAGGAACATCTTTGGGAAAAAAAGTTGGTATACTCACAAACAATGGGAAACTTACAAATGTTTGCAATTTCCATGACTTTTAAAGAAGTTAAAATCATGTATACTAGATATTTCCTCGAAACTTCATTGTGGTTGGTACCAGATTCTTTTAATTCTTTTGAGTAAAAAAATTTAGCAATGTTTGATTCAAAAATTAAGGTCTTATCATGACAGTTTAGGAGAACATGGTTGGAAAATAATATGTTCGTTCCTAGAGCAATATCTAAATGAGATGAGGGTAGATATAAGATTTACAAAATATATATAGGTAATATATATAGGTAATATATATATATATATATATATATATATATATATATTACCTATACAAATATGACAATGTGTGCATGCAAGTGAAGTGATGACCAATAAGAGTAGACATAGTTAAATCATATGGTAATAAAGAGGTAGGAAACTTTAAATGTTTTACCTAGTCCTATGATATGAAAGAGTGAGTCGCACCTAAGTCATATAGTACATTAATGAGGTGAACATTTATAATGCATTTACTTTGGATTAGGTCTTCAAATTAAACAACTTCAATACCATTCTTAATGAAGACTCTTCCAGTTGTCTTTGATCTTCCAGTCTGATTATTTCCTCCAATAATACTTACTACATTACCTTTATCCTTCTTTAGCCCTTTGCCTCCACTAACTTTGTATTGTCTTATATCATCCTCGTAAATCTTACAACGACTTATAAAAGTAGAGAATAAGTTGATCTCTAAATAACCAATTGCATGTTTACTATCAGGTCTTAATCCATTCTCGAACTTTGAACAATGGGAACACTCATCAACTCTCTCGTAAGGACAAAATTTTGATAACTCGTCAAAATTTATTGCATATTCTCCTATAGACATGGTTCCTTGACGAGATTAAGGAATTTGACTTCCTTCCTCCTTCAAAGATCCTCTACAAAATATTTCTCAAAAAATTACATTTTAAATAATTCCTCGGCTTCTTCGACTAGCATAACAACAACATATATGAGTATTTACATAGACACATGTCATTGCGATGAAAATTTTATTGATCTCTATTCATTATTGAGCACCATCAGGGTTGATACCTCCTTTAAGTTTGTGTGGATCGTTCTTACAAAAGGCTTCTGAATCCTTGATTTTCTATTAGTTCAATATTTTGTTTTTTTTTCATATTTTCCATGATTGTTGTCATTCTTTCCAACAATTAATGGGTAATGTTTGGTCTGTAATCCATCTTTTTATGAAAGAATGAACAAATTACCTTAATTTTTTCTTGATTTAAATTTTTAAGTTTCAATCATTGCTCAAAATTTCTCCTAAAGTAATTTGTCTCTAAGTTACAACTTATTTTTACTAGTCTACTTATTTAAGAGAAAATGTAAAAACAAACAACTTGTATTTCTATGTATCAGTAGAAATTGCAACAACATGGAAAAGACCATACCCCAGGTCTTAATTGGATGAACTCTTCTGATACCACTAATTGTGACTTCCCAAACGTATACACTTATATATTAACATTGTCTCAACTCATTGCAACAAAACTTAAGACTTTTTCCCAACTAGCATACATTTATTTTCAAAGATCACATAACGTGATGATTATTAAGATATGTCATATTTGTCTTAACCAATAATTGATACACACCATACAAACAGATAAAAAAAATATAAAATAATAATAAAATATTTACTTTTTTTTTATTTTTACTGTTACTTTTTATATATTTTTTCAAATTATAAAACGATGATGTTTGAAATAATATGAAGTAAAATAAAATAAGAACCAAAGTGAGAACTTTAAGTTAGTAATTAGATAGGGGTCAATATATTGCAGGAAAAATAAGATAATAAAGATATAAAGTAATAAAGAAAACTAGTGCATAATTAAACATAAATTAAATAACATAATTATAATTTTAATAAAGAGATCAATGCATAAATAGAAATAAATTAAATAACATAATTATAAATTTAGTAAAAAAGATTAGTGGATAAAAATAAGTTAAATGATATAAATATAAATTTAATAGAGAGAATAATGCATGACTAGAGATAAATTTAATGATATAGTTATAAGTCTATAAATGTTTCATGCATAACTAAAAATAAATTAAATGATATGAATATAAATAAATAAAAAATATGAGTAACTTAAAATAAACTAAATAAAGTAAATATTAAAAATAATAAAGAGAATTAATGAATAATTAGAAATAAATTAGATAATAAAGATATAAATAAAAAATAAAGAACTGATGAATGTTACAATATATAATAGAAGTATTAAAAAAAAGATATGTGATTCAAAATAAATAAAAGATTAATAAATAAAAAGTCTTTTAAGATTAATATAAGAATGTTTAATCTCACTCTCCTTAGCTTATTGATTAGAGTGACACATAGAATTAGACTTAGAAGTATTTTTAGAATGCTTAAATATCTTATAATTCACTGCTCCAAATTCTCTTCTTCTTTCTCTTAGCCTACCTTTTCTTTTTCTCTCTCACCTTCTCTTTCACCCATGTATTCAAAGGTGGCCAAATTTTCTAAGTTATCATTATATAAATTAAATGTAATTTTATTTCTTCTTATATTATTATTTTCTTATTATTTCTCTTTTTGTATTGCTTACGTTTAAGATAAAATTACAAGGTTTCTTTATATAATTTTTTTATAATAATTAATTAACATTTTTTTATTTTTTTTCTTTCTATTATTATTTTCATTGACTTGGTCACCTTACTTCTTAAAAACTACTTACTTTGTCTTCCAATGTTTAAATTTTATCTAGACATAATACAAAATATTTTATAAATTCAATGTTAAAATATAAGATTTTTTAGCTCTTATATTTAAAGTAGAAATAAAATAAATAATGAAATTATTTAAAAATTAGGATTTTACAAACAACATATTCAATGTTATAGTATTTCAATTTTCTTCACATACACATAGAGTGACCATCCAAGTGTTCAATTTATATTTTCTACAACATTTTCTCTAAAAAAAAATCAAAATTTCAAACTATTCACTTAAAAACAATTTCCTTTACTTCTAAATTTTGTTTTTCTCAATATAAATCTTCTAAAAAGAGGGAATAGTTAGAGAAATATTAACTTCCCTTCTAAAAAACAAAATTTAAAAATTGGGCATATTACAATCTTGAGTTAATATATACACAAACTTTACATGCATCTAAAAAGAAACATAGAAAACTCAATATTTAGAGACAAAAAAAACTTTACTTAAATCAAAGCTTTTTATAAGTAGATTTACTATATTCTTAACTATTCTCTAAATGGGAATTTTAAAATAAAAAGGATAAGACGGTTGTTTCATATCTTAGAGAAAAGTTAGAGAATCGAAACTTATAAATGTTCAATGTTTTGAAGAATCCAAATCCTTTGAAGGATGTTGAAGCCTCTGCTTTGCTTGATGTTGTTGTGCTGGTTTAAGCTTTGTTCTGGGGTAGTTTATATGTTGTAATCCACCCTTGTATTAAATCTCAAGCAATTAGCATCTCAATCTTTATGAAAGTAAAATTTTTTTCAAACTAAGTTGAAACAACCGATTGTTTTGTCGAAACAACCGATTGTTTATAATTAGGTGTTTTGAGAAAGATTGAAAATTGTTTTTGAATGGTTGAAACTGTTAAGTACCAAAACAACCGATTGATTCGAGGAAACAACCGATTGTTTGTTTTGGAACCATAACAGAAAAACTGTTTTGTGTTTGACTGAGCTTTAAATGCTTTAACTGAATACGCTCCAGTCATTAAATGCTTTGACCAATCTTTTAAAGCAATTTAAGAGTTTGTTAAGATTTGATAACTAACTACATCTTTGAATATATTAAGAAAAACAGATTTGAGAATTAAGAATCTTTTGACAAAGTTTTTCTAAAGAGTTTTTCAAAGTGCTGAGATTGCTTAAAAGTTTGTGATTGATCAAGGTGCTGGAATAGGATTCTACTTGTATTGATTTCAGATATTCATTTGTAACAAGTGTAATCTTTGTAATCTGTTGAACAATTCGTTTTTGTGTTTGCTGAGATTGGCTGTGTGTTCTTGAGGTGTTCAAGATCAGCAATCTTAGTGTTGGCCAAGGAGAGTGTGTTTCTTGAGGTGTTCAAGGTCATTCTCTTGGTTGTGTGTAAGTGATCAAGGTGTGGTTGCTTAGTGGATATCCTCAGGGTTTCTGAGAAGACTGGATGTAGCTCTGGTTTGGAGTGAACCAGTATAAACAACTGTGTACAATCTCTCTATCTCTAACTCTTTAAATTCAGTTTATTTGTTGTTTGTTGGTATAAACAACCGATTGTTTCTACGAAACAACCGATTGTTTTTCTGGTATTACAGCTTTTGCTTGCTGTTTTGGCTAACTGAATTGCTGAATCAATTGGTTTCTAAGATAAATTCATTCTAGCTTTGAAAAGTTTGCGAAAACTCTTTTAAACAATTCAACCCCCCCCCCCTCTAGTTTAAAGTCATCTTTTCTAACAATTGGTATCAGAGCTTGGTTCTTGAAAGTTATTCAAGTTGATCCTAAAATCTTTTTAAAAATGGTTGATAGACTACCGTTTGGGGAAGGTGCCTCAATTAACAGACCACCCCTGTTTTGTGGTTTGAATTACCAGTTTTGGAAAGTTAGAATGAAAATATTTATGGAATCTCTTGACAAAGGAATTTGGGATGCCATTGAAAATGGTCCTTTTATCCCAAAGTTTGAAAAGGATGGTTCTGTCATTGAGAAGCCATGGTCTCAATGGACTAATGCAGAAAGCGAAAAGGCCAAATTCAGTTGCATTGCCAAAAATATTATAACCTCTGCTTTAAATTCTGATGAGTTTTTCAAGGTGTCACAATGCAAATCATCAAAAGAAATGTGGGACACTTTGGAAGTCACTCATGAAGGAACAAATGAGGTAAAAAAGAGCTAGAAAGCATGCTCTCATCCAAGAGTATGAGATGTTTAGAATGCTTAAAGGAGAAACAATAGCTGAGGTGCAGAAAAGGTTTACACACATCATCAATCACCTTATGAGCCTAGACAAGACGTTTGACAAAGAAGAGTTGAACATCAAGATCTTGAAATGTCTTGATAGAGCATGGCAACCAAAGGTAACTACTATTTCCGAATCTAAAGATCTAACATCATTAAGTGTTGCTTCTTTGTTTGGAAAGCTTAGGAAACATGAGCTAGAAATGAATAGACTCAATGTTCAAGAGAGTAAAGATAAGCACACAAGGAGCATAGCCTTGAAAGCATCCAAGCATAAGGGAAAGCAAGATTCAAGTGATGATAGTGATGAGGAAAATCTTAGTTTGCTGTCAAGAAAGTTCAGCAAATTCCTAAAGAGAAACCGCAACAAAGACAACAACAAGGATAGGTATGGAAACAAGAAACCCAATGAATTTAATTCAAATAACTATACTTGTTTTAGTTGTGGTGAGCAAGGTCACATAAAGGCATATTGTCCTAACAAGAGCAAAGAGAAAAAGACAAGCTACAAGGAGAAGAAAGGCAAGACAAAAAGAGCCTACATAGCTTGGGATGAAACTGAGGTGTCATCATCAAGTTCTTCATCAAGTGAAGATGAAAAGGCAAACATATGTTTGGTAGCTGAGAATAATGATGATTCTTGCAGTTCAAGTGAGGTAAGTTCATGTGCTTCCTTAAATGAACAAAATTATAGTGAATTGCTTGAAGCTTTTCAAGAAACACATGATGAAGCTAATAGATTGGTTCTTTCAAACAACCGATTGAAAGATCTTAACAGTGGGCTTGAAAAGAAAGTTAAATCACTTGAAGAGGATCTGAGAAAAGCAAAAAGTGATTTTGAAAAATTGGAAAATCATTTCAAAAATGCCTCTTGCAAGTGTGATACTCTCATTTGCACAAATTGTGAAAATCTTCAGAAAAAGGTTCACTATCTTGTTGAAAGTGTGGACAAACTTTCAAAGGGGAAATCAAACTTTGAGAATGTCTTGGCATCTCAAAGCTGTGTTTTTGGAAATGCTGGTTTAGGCTTCAACCCACAGAACAAGCAAGATAGGTTTTCAAAAAGTTTTTTAAGAAAATCTGAAAAACAACCGATTGTTAAGACAAAACAACCGTTTGTTACATGCTTTTACTGCATGAAGAAAGGCCACTCTGTTAGATTCTGTAAAATTAGAAAATATTATGTTCCTAAAGGTTTTATGAAATGGATTCCTAAGGGATGTGATGTTTCTAACCGCAAAGAAAAGTCAAACGGACCCAAACTTGTAAGGGGACCAAATCTTGCTACTTGAAATTGTTTATGCAGAAAAAATAAAGAGAAAAAGAAGAACTGAGCCATCTGTTCAAGCTGTTGAAGAAAAAGGCAGTCATTGAAGCTGAATCAATGCTATGCAAAAGATCTAAACAGTAAAAAGGAGTTTTCTTGATCAACAAGCAATTGGCTCATTGAAGAATCAACATAAGGATAAGACTTTCCTTTATTTGTTCTCAATTTCTGTTTCAAAGTTCTTTCTTGTGATAAATTTTCTTTTAATCAATGTCATCTGTTTTAAACTGCTTCTGCTTATGGTTAAAATTTCAAAATCAAGTTTTTAACTGCTACAGAAAAACAACCGATTGTTTCTTCGAAACAACCGATTGGCAGCACTATGAAGAAATTGATTTAATTGCTTTTTTGAATTTCTATCCGTTGCAGATCAATTTAAAAGAGAGAATCTTGGTCAAAAGATCTGTGTTGAAAGTTGATCATGTTCAGAAAGAAGTTACAACAGTCAAAAAGGAATATATTCCAAAATCTTGGAAATTCAAGAGCCTTAATGACTAGTCAAAGATCACATGTGAAGACCATGTGATTTTCAGCTTTTTCTGACATTTTCTGTGCAGAACAGAGTCAAGTCCTCTCTCTCTGAAAATCAGGTAACCATTGAATGAAATTAAATTCAAATTGATTCTCTTACTGCTATAAAATCAGGTGCAGATCTCTTCCACAAGAACAACCAATTGCAACATCTCTTGCAATATCTCTCGCACCATCTCTTGCAAAAATCTGTGAAGTGTGCTCTCCTCTGTTTTCGTCTCTGCTGTCATGGAATCAACCCCTCCCACCTCCAAGAGAGTCAAAACCAGGGCTGTAAGGTCTGGAGGAAGGCTGGAAGGCTGGTTTTCTGGAGACAATGATCTCATTGAGAAGTATAGATATGAGACAAGTATCAAGAAGATAAACAACCCCAAGGTTGTATGCTTTGATTGGCTGAAAAGTCAAAAGCTTGATAATGTGAGAAGGCTGCTCAAGGATCAATCTCTCAGAAAGTTCCTAGAGATGAAGGGAAACATTTATCCAGATTTGGTGAGGGTATTCTACACAAACTTGAAGTTTGAGGGAAACAATCTAGTTTCTCATGTGAAAGGTGTGGAAATGGAGATAACTCATGAAGTATGGGTTGCTGTTGCTGGGCTTAAGTTCTCTGGTCTGAGAATCAACAAGGGAAACCTTGGTGTGGTGGAGGATTTTAACAAAATCCAGTTCTACAAAAGTTGCTTGAAGAATAATCAATCTCAAGTTAGTACATGCTCGGTTGGAGGTTTGAAGCTAGATGAGAGGTTGCTTGCTCTCATTGTAACTTAGATTCTAACTCCAAGGGGGAGTAACCACTATGCGCTAACTGAAGAAGATCTGGTTTATATCTTCTGCATCACCAAGAAAATCAAGATCAATTGGATTCATATAATCAAAGAACACATGCAAAAATCCATGAGGTTAGGTGATTATCATTATCCCTATGTTGTTTTAATATCTAAGTTTCTACTTTATTTTGAAGTTAATCTTGAAGATGAAACTTCTGAGCTGGTCAAGTCAACTCAAGAGTTGAACAATGGATCACTCAGCAAGATGGGCTTTACAAAAGTAGGTGGAAAATGGATAAGTAAGGATGGTGATCATGGTGCCTCATCTAGTGGTGCTGCAAATCTTGAACAAGATGAACCTGCTGATATGGATGTTCAACATGAAGATCCAACTGAAAATTTTCAAGATGCAGGACCTAGTGCTGTTGATGGACATCAAGGAGAAAGAATGCCAACCATGTCGTCTTTTGAAAGACTCATGATGAATAGGCTTGATAGCTTTGCTGAAAATCAAAGTAGCCTCCATGATCTCTGTGTTAGTAATTTCCAAAGAATTGACACCAGTTTTGACAACATGGATGCCAGGTTTATGACTCTGGATGAACAAATTGAAGCTGTCCAAAATCAAATCTTTGATCTTCAGTTTGCTGATGAAGAAGAATGAAGGAAAAACAATCGATTGGTCATTGAAACAATCGATTGTTTTTGGCTGTTCTTTTCTGGTTTTAAAATTTCTTTCCTTCTGTTGTTGCTGTTTTATTCTGATGTAATGAAAACAATATCTTGTTTTATCTATTATCTTTGTCTATTTGTGAAGACAAATAGGGGGAGATATATGCTGTGTTTCGAGTTTGTTTTAAGTTTCTGTTTTAAAGTTGATAAAATTGTTTGGCATATGTAATATGTTTCTGATATTAGATATGTTTTTAGATTTAAACTGTTTATCTGTATGCTAACAGAATATCAGAAGTTCAATGTATTGCTCAAAGTTTTATTGCAGGAACTGCTTCAGATTTAATCAGGTACAACACAAGCATTAGGGATTTGTCTTCATCAAATAGGGGGAGATTGTTGAACCTTGTGATGTTCAATGTTTTGAAGAATCCAAATCCTTTAAAGGATGTTGAAGCCTCTGCTTTGCTTGATGTTGTTGTGCTGGTTTAAGCTTTGTTCTGGGGTAGTTTATATGTTGTAATCCACCCTTGTATTAAATCTCAAGCAATTAGCATCTCAATCTTTATGAAAGTAAAATGTTTTTCAAACTAAGTTGAAACAACCGATTGTTTTGTCGAAACAACCGATTGTTTATACTTAGGTGTTTTGAGAAAGATTGAAAATTGTTTTTGAATGGTTGAAACTGTTAAGTACCAAAACAACCGATTGATTCGAGGAAACAACCGATTGTTTGTTTTGGAACCATAACAGAAAAACTGTTTTGTGTTTGACTGAGCTTTAAATGCTTTAACTGAATACGCTCCAATCATTAAATGCTTTGACCAATCTTTTAAAGCAATTTAAGAGTTTGTTAAGATTTGATAACTAACTACATCTTTGAATATATTAAGAAAAACAGATTTGAGAATTAAGAATATTTTGACAAAGTTTTTCTAAAGAGTTTTTCAAAGTGCTGAGATTGCTTAAGAGTTTGTGATTGATCAAGGTGCTGGAATAGGATTCTACTTGTATTGATTTCAGATATTCATCTGTAATAAGTGTAATCTTTGTAATTTGTTGAACAATTCGTTTCTGTGTTTGCTGAGATTGATTGTGTGTTCTTGAGGTGTTCAAGATCAGCAATCTTAGTGTTGGCCAAGGAGAGTGTGTTTCTTGAGGTGTTCAAGGTCATTCTCTTGGTTGTTGTGTAAGTGATCAAGGTGTGGTTGCTTAGTGGATATCCTCAGGGTTTCTGAGAAGACTGGATGTAGCTCTGGTTTGGAGTGAACCAGTATAAACAATTGTGTACAATCTCTCTATCTCTAACTCTTTAAATTCAGTTTATTTGTTGTTTGCTGGGATAAACAACTGATTGTTTCTACGAAACAACCGATTGTTTTTCTGGTATTACAACTTTTGCTTGCTGTTTTGGCTAACTGAATTGCTGAATCAATTGGTTTCTAAGATAAATTCATTCTAGCTTTGAAAAGTTTGCGAAAACTCTTTTAAACAATTCACCCCCTCTAGTTTAAAGTCATCTTTTCTAACACATATAAAAAGAAACATAAAAAAACTCAATATTTAGAGACAAAAAAAACTTTACTTCAATCAAAGCTTTTTATCAAGTAGATTTACTCCTTTCTCAACTATTCTCTAAATGGGAATTTTAAAATAAGACGGTTGTTTCATATCTTAGAGAAAAGTTAGAGAATCGAAACTTATAAGAAGACAAAATTTTCAGATAAATAAAAAGTAATTGTATTTTATAATACTTATTAACAAATACTCATTATTTATCTAATTTAAATCCTATTATCTATATTTATTAAAAAATTGGTCGTTATATTTTACTTTATCGTTATAAATAAATAAAAACATGTAATCTGTGTGGAGGTAAATTGAGAAAAGTTAATATTCTATTGAAAACTGAAAGTATAAGTCAATTTAATTTTCTAAAGATCACGAAAATAATATAAAATAGTAAATAAATAGAATTCGAAGTGAAATAACAATTGTATTAAATGATGAAAAATAAATACGGCATAGTGATTGGTTACTCGTTAATTATCTAATTTTATATGTTCTTTAGAAAATTCATTACTTATCTATTAGATTTTGAATAAATTATTAAACACTTTTTTAACATAATTTGGTAATCTTATTTTCTTCTAAATAAACTTCTTTTATTTATTTTAAATTATTATCGAACAATAATACTAATATCTTAAGTAGAAAAACGGAGATTAGAACCGATGTGAACTAGTAAAACCAACCAAAACAGGTAAATAATTGGTGTAGAAAAATCTCTTTGAACCGGTATTTTTTATTTTTGCATTTTAAAATTTAAACTTTTCTTTTTTAATTTATCATAAAAATATTTGTAACTAAATAAAATAACATATTTAATAAAATATTACGAATGGGTATAAATTATTTTGTTAATTATTATTATTTTTCTTTTAAATATCAATTTATTTGTTTATATCTTCATTTTTTACAATTTATAAATAGTATTTTTTATTTTTTATTTATTTTAGATATAAAGTTATTATTATTAATTAACATTGTTATAATTTATTAAAATTAGATATCATCTGGTACGGTATTAAGAAAAAAAAATTAATTTAACTCAGTCTTACAAAGTCTATTATTTATAAAGTTATAAATCTATATATTATTGTTTGGTTAAATTTATAGTGAAATCTTCCACGCATTCATTTATATCAAGATCTAAACATTGTCCAATAGAATTAGGAGGAACTCGATATATATAGTGACTAAGTGATAATTTCACAAAATCATTTTCATAAAATAAATTTTTTATTTAGTTATACACTATAATTAGACCATATCTCTAGTGTAAAATTTCTAACTATTATAATATGTTTTATTTAAATCTGGTACATTTCATAAATATTAAATTTTTTAAAATAATATATTATTATAAATTGAAAAATTATTATATTATATATTTAATATTATTTGTCTTATGAATTATTAATATTATTTTATAACACTTATCAAGTATTAAGCCTTAAATTTGTAACACCCCGAAAAATAACATCTAACTATTACAATACAGGTTCTACATATTTCTATACAAGCATAAAGTTTTTCAAAACATTCCTAATACATGATTAGGACATATAGAAATACAAATATTTACAATATAAGTTTCAAAATCAACACCTAAAGCTCTTCAGATCCTCAGACACAGACACTTGTAAGATCATCTACTCGTGTACGTAGTACAGTCATCGTAGTTCAAACACAACAAGAAAAGCAAGGGTAAGCTACTGAAAATATAATTTTATAATATACACAATTAAATCAAAAGAGAAAACCAAGTTACATGATCAATTTCTCAAATTATTCAATCTTCTTCAAATCTCAACAATAAAACAATCACATAAATCTCACATGGATCTACACATTCAGAATATTCTACAAACAGCGTCTTTCGGAAGACCCGTATTAAGTAAGTCCTACTAGAGACTAACACCTGATCCAAAGATTACCAGCGAATCCAACAGAAAGGATCAGGGTAAGTTCAATGCAACTCAAGTCATGCATCTCATATGTCACGGTGTGCATGAACTCCCCTATCAGCTTCTCACCACCTGATATCTTAGTCTATGTGACTTAGATCATCAGTGAAGCTCGGAAATCTCTGTTACCACATAGGCATCAATACTTAATACACAACAAACATCAGTTCATACATTATCCCAAATGTATGAATTCAATTTCATATCATTCCGTCATACAATATCATTCAAAAAGTGATCCACAATATTCAAAAGTCAATTTGACATAAAAAAAAATAACACTTTAATACTAAATCATCAAAACCTAATATTTCCACAAATTTAAATAATATATAAACAAACAATCCAATATATATAAACACACAACATCTCTGCAAGAGAAATTGAATATTGGGACCACGTCCCTTCCACATCTAGATCTTCTAGAATTTTATTCCCCACAGTCTGGATAAGCTTCAAGATTTACGGGCCTAATGCAAGTTATCCAAACATAACAAAAATTCAGTATATAGTAGAATAAGTTGAGAGGATTAAACTTTTCAACTGACCCCACCAAAATTAATGACTAATTCCTAAGGAAAAATAGAGCAAAAATGAACTTAATTTATTTAAAAATCTGATCGGATAGAAATGTTCTTTAACTCCTCAGCACGAGGGGCTTTGTAGCTTTTTAGAAAACAATGTTACAAAATTAGTGGCTTAATCACTTGGATAACCAATCCATTTAAGAGTATTGCTTTACACATATTTTTATTTGAATTAATATTTAATTTGTTTATTTGACGATACATATAATTTTCAAATCATGGTTAGAAAAGCTTTACAAACTAAAGTAAATTTTGACATTTTTAAAATTTAAAACTTTTAAATACCTATATTTTATCATCATTAAAATAAATTATAAAGTTAAATTAATTTTACACAATATATTTATTTTGAAAATATATGCTTTCATTGAATAAATGGCTTCAAATAATTAATTCTTTTTAAGAAAAAAAGTTGCATAAAACATCTCTGCACTCTTATATTTCCATTTTATTTACATAACTCACAATATTAATTATATTTATCTAACCTAATTTGTTAAAGAACTTTATGGAAAGTTAAGATATTAGAATATTTTTATTTTAATTTCCCAATAAGACGACGGCGTTTGTGGTGGTCAACGAGAGATTGGTCAGTATCTTTTACCTAAATATTTTAGTCGTTAAACTCGTGCTATTTATTAAGCATTAATTTAGCATTGTGTCCACGTTTTTTTGTTGAACATGAACAGTAACATCACTATTTTATCCTTTTTTACTTTCTTTTGAATGCCATTTTTAAATTGAATTGGACAAGTTATCCATCTATCTGTCTAGTTTCCATTCACACCAAAAAATAAATATGGAGGTTATGACTTTCATTACTTTTATATATTTTTCTATTTTAGTTGTAAAAAAATGGATAAACTTAAACACAAACAAATTTCAATTATTTTATATTTGATTAATTGAGATTCTATTTTCATTTTTTACATTAGGATTTAGTGAATTATGTTTTAAAACAATTTTTATTTTTGAATATGATTAATAAAATTAACTAACTTTTTTTATTTATGAAAATTTTAGTTTATTATACTTATATTTGGGTGTGAAGAAACATATGAATTTTAGTGGTTCAACTTTTAAGTCTGTGTGTATAAAAAATAAAATCTTGTATTCTAAACCATTTTATTATTTCTTCGTTATATAAACTCTCCTAAAAAAAATCACCACGCCATATAATTAGTTGGAAAGTTTAACAATTATTCATGTTCATCACCTTAATCTAATTAAATGTGTTACAAACTTCTAATCAATTAATAAAATACATATATGTAACGTCTGAAAAAAAAAAGAAAAAAAATAAAATATATATATCAAATATAATATAAAATAAAATAAATTCTCTTTAAGGAAAATAGACTAAAACTCTATCGATATTTAGATATGAAAGAAACAATAGGAAGCTCGCAAGGGGAGGAAAAACTCTACTTGATTAGATTTGTAAACAGATAAGTTTAAGTTTATTTTTTTTAAGAGTTTCTTTGAAAAGAGTTTCTATTTTTTAAGAATATTTTTAATTAGATTTTACTAATGGAGTAATGCGACCCAAGATTCTAAGATAAAGGAGAGCTAAAATTTTGGTTACCACATCCTTGTTTGGGAAAAGAAGTCAATGTAATCCACATTATATAAAGTGAACATTTAAAGATAATGACTAGAATGTATGGCATGCAATTGTTGTAGTGATTATAATGTGCTATGTTTGTTTGAAACATTGTTTTTTACTATATTGGATGTTTAAATAACGATGTAGCTATTGGATGATGATATGAAGGGGAAATACTTGCTTGTGGAGGTGAAAATGGAGGTTTCTTCCTTAGGATGATTTGCCTCAGGTCTATGTTCGTTCAAGCAAAAGTATGACGATATTGAAATGCCTTAAGTTGTTCAATTTTCGCTTAAGAGAAACCTTTTTCGAACAAGCAAAAGTATGGTGGTGATGGTGTGACTCAAGATGGTACAATTTTCGTTCAAGCTGCTTAAGTGAAAATTGTTATAAAATAAATTTAGCTCAAACAAAAAAAATTAGCTCAAAGGAAATGTCATCTTTGCTTAAGCAAAAAGTCTTAACTCAAGCAAACATAGCCCAGTAGAAAGAGAATTAATTTGGGTCAATTTTACTCAAGCAAAAAATCAATTATAATTGAATGTTTTTGGACTTCTATCAAGTTAAAATTTAAATATTATTGGATAATTATGTGTTACTACTTTGATGTACGTGATGTGTGTGGCAACAAATTCTATTACATAATAGAAAATTATATATATATATATAATATAAAATTATTCTCTCTTCTAGTCTATCTTTAAAAATCAGAAGCATCTCTCTCACTTGTCAACATATCTCCCGTGTGCAACATAATAAAATCGTAACAAATCAAATTGACAAGACAAAAGGTAAGCTAACTAATTCATAAATAATAACCCAAAAGGAATGTAATTATGTAACTACACATAATCACATCATTTCAATACATATTCATCACATCATATATAATAAATAATATGAATCAAATATTTTCTTGAATACACGATTGTTATGCCTATAACCCTTGTGAGTTACATTTTAGTGGACCACTTTCTCAATATCCTGATCAATCCAACTACCCTACCCACATAATAGTATCACGATCTAGTCTACTCGACCTTATACACAATTAGTATATTATGGACACTAATCCTTGATTAACATAATTTATATATATATATATATATATATATATATATATATTATGTACATTCTTATTAGTTAATGTAAAGTACTATTATACAATTGGTATAATAATGATATACCGATTATAGGTGGTTGCTTTTAAGAAGTGAATTTTAAGCCTAATTCAACCTTACAAAACTGACATGTACTCACTTATATACTATGAATTGGTTTTATCTCTAGTTGATGTAAAATTTTCAACACACACTCATCACACCGAGATTGTCAACTCGTGCGTGAGACTAGATATTTATAGATGGTCTGATAGAGAATAACACGATAGATCATATTTAACTTGTACACCCTCTTTGCTTCTAGGTGTGACAACAGAGGAGGAAGGGGGCGAGCGGGAAGAACTTTTTTTTGGATCGGGGTATGCGAGGGCGTGGGTGCAGACGAGCGAGCAGGTTCAGTAGTTTTTTCACTTCTCGCAAAATTGAGAAGATTTGCGCGATTGTAGAGGCACAACTAGGCATTTACATTGCTACTCTTCCATCAATTCTAATATTAAAACAATGTGGGCATCAGTGAGTTTTCAATTTCCTTCTTCTTTATTACAGTGCATGTGCAACAGTTTCTTCTTCATTCCGAATTTTGGAAGTGCAGAATCGATTTTCGTCTCATTGTAAATTAGTGCATAATCGATTTTCGATTTTTCCAAATGGTGCAGAATCGATTTTTCGATTTTTTTCAAATGGCGCAGAATCGATTTTTCGATTTTTTTCAAATGGCGCAGAATCGATTTTTATTTTTCCAAATGGTGCAAAATTGATTTTGTGGCTTTTAAAAGTAGGAGAGAATCGATTTTGTGACTTTTAAAGGTAGGAGGAGAATTGATTATGTGGTTTTTAAAGGTAAAACAATATTCGATTATATGCATTTTAAAGGTAAAACGAGAATCGATTTTATGCCTTTTAAAGGTAGAAGGAAAATCAATTCTCCCGGTATGAGAAAAGTGTTGGAATTGATTTTTTATTTTTATTTTTGTTCAGATTGCATCTTGGAGCAGTGGTTCTTTGGTTGGTTTTGTTCATCACAAACTTTCTTCTTCTTGTTCTCTACAATGTTGTTCTTCTTCTTCTTCTCCAATGCCTTCATCCTTCACGTAAGTTTTTAATATTTTTTTTATTTAGAATTTTTTTTATTAAGTGTGGTTACTATTTTTTTTAATGTTTACTGTTTTTTATTTTTAATAAATGTAACTATATTCTTTTATATATGTTTATTATGTTTATTGTTTACAGTTTTTATTTTTCTAAATGTGTTTACTTTTCTTCATTATTTCATTATTATGTGTTGGTTTTACAGTTTTTATTATCATGTTTACTGTTTTGTTTTCATTTTATAACTTTATTATTTTTATTTGTTTTTATTTTTACATTATTATGTGTTTAATGTTTTTACATTTTTTATTAATACGTTTTATGTATTTTTTTAATGTATTTATTATTTTTAATTTTAGTAATACTATTTTAAATTGTTATAAATACATTTAAATTTGTTGATGTGTTTATTGTTATTAATTTTTATAAATTTATTTATATTTTCTTATTATATTTATATTTTCTTATTATATTTTTTTTACTGTTTTTATATTTTTTATTATTTTATGTTTGTTGTTTAGTTTTTCATTCTATGTTTTATTGTTTTTAATTTGTATAAATATATATATATATATATATATATATATATATATATTATTATGTTTTTATTGTTTTTATATTTTTTTTCATTTAGAAGATACTGTTTAATTTTTTTTTATATGTTTACTTTTTTAATCTTAATCATTGTATTTACATTTGTTTTGTTATATTTGTACTCTGTTGTTAATTTTTTTTATGTATTTATTGTTTTTAATTTTTATAAATATATTTATATTTATACTTTTAATATTTATAAATTTATTTGAATTTAATACAAAATTATTTTTTATTACAAAATAAAAGTAATTACGAATATTATATATTAGAAAAAAATCTCAAACATAAAAAAAATATACCATAATTCATTATTAAAATATTTTTTATTGGCAAGAATAAATTTGTAAATTTACATTTTACATTTTTAAAATAATTTTTAAATTATCTTCTAACTATCACATTAGTCACAAATTTCAATAAACAATCCTCACAAATTCACTCTAAGATTCTTGTATATCCCCTCTAATCCACTCTCTTCCCTCTCCCCACAAATTTCCACTCCAATCCAAATAGTTCACTAGTGTGAGATTTGTATCCAATAATGGAATTTATCTATAATTATTATCTTATTATCTTTAATTAGTATCTTCAAGTGTTACATTACATTTGAGTTATTTGTTATAAAGGGTGCATCTAATATAATTTATAAATTACAACCTGTTAGACGTTCTTGGCCTACTTTAATTTCTTATAGTCATAAGTGATAAGTGGTACAATATATTTGTTAACTCCGCCTATTTAAATTTTGGAATTGAAGACTAATTTTTTAAATAGTTATTGCTTATATTTTGAGTAAGTTAGAAAATCTTCAATATAATTTTTTATTGGAGTTTTTTAAAATATTATTTTTAAGATTTGTAGTAATTTTATGATCCTTACAGTGCTATATATTTAAAAAATACATATTCAGTTTGCTCTAATAATAAAAAATTCTAACTTATATTTTTTTTTAATTATATTTCACATAAATTTTACTTATAAATTTGTTTAGGTGTATTTAATAATTTTTGTTTTACTTTGCAAATTTGAAAAAACTGAGTATATCATGTAAGATTTCTCAAATAATAAATTTATCAAAAAATGTATTTTTTTTCAAATAATAAATTTTGTTAAGAAATAACCATTCGATATTAACTTCTGGAAGAATAAATTTATTTTTTCTTGTAATGTTAGGAATGAGTTTCCTGTTGGTGTTGGTTGGTAATAGGTCTATATTATCATTGAGTGGTCCATAGAACAATGAAAAATCTGAATTCTGAACCATAAACCAAAAGATGAATAGAAGGATATGAACAAAACAATGAAGATCACAAAGTATGGAATGATGTATTCTATCTCATGATTGAATATAATTAAATATTTTTATTTCTTATTTTATTAATATTATATATTTACAAATATAATATTTATTTTATTATATATTTTATTATTTTTCTAATATATTTTTTTATTTACTTAAAGTAAATAATAAATTTTTAATATTTAAATTTTTATTTTAATTATTATATTTATAAAAAAATTATGAGATACTCAAATTTAAAATTATAAAATTATAAAAAAATTGTTAAATTTTATAGTTTTATGTGGCCAGCTTGTAAACCTGCAATTTTGTGAATAAGAAAAACATGATAGATAGCCCCATATTATCACAATGTGAGACACATAAAATTATTGACATTAATGTATAACAGAAAAATTCATAATTCATGCTATTATTTGACTTCTTCCTCAAACCTAAGTTCAAAATTAAAAACTATGGTAGTGAAAAAGGTGACAAGTTTATTCAATATTAGTTTTAGAGTTATTGGAATGGATTGGAACAATTTTTTTATTAGTAAAACTGATTATTTTAATTAGATTCTAAGATGATAATGTTTAGTTGATACTTTTTCTTTTCTATAATGATTTTATCTAGTAAAAGATATCTATGGTTTGTAAAAAAAAATATTTTAATATGATAATATATAAATCAAAATTAATTGGATCAACTTAAAGTGTTGACATTACATATTAAATTTTATATCAAGATATACAAGGTAATAATATTAATATGATTTTATATTATATAAAACTTATCTATTAAATCAAATTCTTTACAATTCGTTGAGATAATCTATTTGATATAAGATTGTGCACATATTATTTATGTGAAAGATCTTTTAACCTAATAGTGAGATTTGACTAAAAAAATAATTTATTTGAAAATTATTGAATGATATAATAATTCTACTATGCTTTAAACTCTTTATTTATTAATAATATTTGTCCAACATGTCATCAAGTTATAAACTAGTAATTAATTAATTATTCTTAATCTATGTTATTTTTATATTAGTAATTAATTAATTATTCTTAATCTATGTTATTTTTATATTATTCGATTTGAGAATTTATCTAAAAATTATTAGGAAATCCAAGAAAATTGTATTAATCTAAAATCTAAGCTTTGCTCTAAATTAATCCATCTATATATGTAGAAGTATAAAGTTATTACTACTTTTTAGGGTCTCCACTTTTGTGACAATTGAAATTTCTATTATTGATTTCTTTCTCACGATTCCATAAATTTTAAAATTGATTAAAATTATCCCATTTATAACAATTTTGGAACGAGTTAACACAATACACGAATATGCAAAACCCCTTAATCAATTTTAAGATTCGTGATCAAATATACAAATTTCAATGTTCTATGCAAAGGAGTTTTAAATTTTTATAATTTTTAAATATTATGACAATTAACAATCACTATTTGTATTATTACAAAAAGAAATCGGATTGAACCAAATTTAAGAATAAAATAATGGAATTTAAAAAAAAAAAACAAGGCATTCAAATAAATCTATAAAAACGAAAAGAGTATAGAGGAGTGAAATTAAGCCATAATTTAATCAGAATTTAATATATCACTTCAATCTATATCATATAATCAATTTATACAGAGAATTAAGTATTGAAAAAGGATAAACTACATATAACCTAAACATTCTATGATGCAGTTACAATGAAATTATATTATGATCCATCCATCCCTTTATTAATGAAGGATTCAACTCTAAGTGACTGCAGTAACTTAAAGAGAAACTCAAGACAATGTTTACAGCAATAAGAATTTGCATAAAAGTCTCTCTTTTGTCTGCATAGAAAAGAATTTAAACTTCACTCTGATTTGGATGAGCCATTAATCTCAGAGTCAGTTTGATAGTACACAACATCTCCTGTGTCACTAACAAAATGGTCAGTCTTGAAGCTCCTTATTAACTCCCCAATAAGGTGAAAAGGGAGAGGAGTTGATTTCTTTGGCTCTCTGTAATATTCTCCAAACACTGGCTTAGCAGCCTCAGTCTGCAACAAGACAACAAAAAACAACATTCAAACTCAACATCTTAGGTAAATCACTATCCATTCTTTGAACAAAGGTAGACACTCACAGCCTCCACTAAGTGATAGTGTGGAATTTGAGGAAATAGGTGATGAATGACATGAGTTCCAATGTCATGGTGAATGTTATTGATCCATCCATAGTCACGATCAAGAGTAGTTAGACCACCCCTAAGGTAGCTCCATTCCTGTTCAACATGAAGGAGGATAAAGATGTAAACTAAATTGTATTATGGAAAACATTAGCAGAGTGAATAGTGTATGCATTGATAATTTCATTTGATCACAAAGAGGCAAGCATTATACGTTTATCAACTTGTGTAATAATTATCTTATAAGGCATATCAATGATAATTTGTGATTGATTTGAAAACATAACTTTTTTACACTGCAATATGTAAGAATTAAGCTCATAAGTATAACAAAAATATGCCAATACTCAAGTAGACCAGTCCTTTTTCATAGGAAAGAAAGACTCAGAAGAATAAAGGTACCTTTCCGCGATACCAAGGTAATTTGTCTTCATGGCCATGATGGTGCAAATAAGTCACCAAATCCAACCACATAACGAATAACTACAGATCCAAGAAAAGTCAAATGAGAACTTCATTCATTCTTGACTCAAAAATGAAATACCATGGAAATGATGGAAAGGGGGAGAAATTCACCATATAGGGAACACCATAAAGCTTAAGCAGTTGAATTGGACCAATTACAAACCCCAATCCAACAAGCAATCCCAACATAGCAGCCCAACAAGCTGTGGAAGTAATAACATCTTTTTTTTCATTTGGAAGAAACAAATCACTGCTAGGGTCAAAGTGAGAACCAGTCTTCCCAGGACTCCTACTCCACTGGATTCAAACATTAACAGCCACCATGTCAATTCTTCTATCTAGACTTAAAGAATAATTAATGTTCAAATTATGGTCAAACCATGTAGGCACAACAACTTACAAGGTACACAGGATATGCAAGAAGGGGAAAAGGGGCAGTGAATCTTAACAAACGTGTTACAGTATCCAAGCTCCTGAACACTCTTTCAGGCAACTGCAAGAATATCAACAAACCTCCTCTGTCAGAAATTTTGATCACTTAGGGAAAAATAACTTGGAGCCAAATGGTATCTCTAAAAACAAGAACAGTGAGAATATCATCTCACCGGATGCCAAGATTCATCATTTTCAACATGGCCATGATTTTGGTGATGAGTCCTATGACTTATTCTCCTGTATAAAATATCAGTTTCAAACATAAATTTAAAGCTATAAGTAAATAAAAAATAGTATAAATATGTTTATATCCCTCAAAATTCAGTTTTTTTTCTCTACCAAAATTTAATGTTTTTAGTCTGCCTGTATATTTATCAAAAGTAACGTGCTTTAGCCCCTGGTAGACTAAAAACATACTAAACTTTCACAAGAACTAAACCAAATTTACAGATATTTGAAAGATATAAACTATTTAACTCTAAAATTTAAAAGGGCTATTCCATCAGAAGCATCAGCATACCATCCGTGATATGGTACTAGAATTGAAGAATGTAGCAGATGCCCAACAACACTGTTCAATTTGGGGTTGTTTGAAAAGCTTCCATGACCACTGAAACACCCAAATCAAGAAGTAAACTCATCAAGTCAAAATTATAGAACCCAATTTAGCACCACCAAAATAAAGCTTCATCCAAATTAGAAAAAAATGAAGAAAAGAAAAATAGTTATTACCAATCATGACCAAGAACAAACAGAGCCCAGAACATTGTGCCTTGAGCAGCCCAATAGAGAGGCCAAACCAACCAATTATTGAGATAAGCAGCAGCAGCAGCCAATCCCAAGACAACAATGACATCCCTCGCCACATAGCTCATGGACTTCCAAGGGTCCTTCACCCAGCAATGCTTTGGAATAGCAGCCCTAATATCAGCCAAGTTGAATGGTGGTGGAGCACCAGGGTCAAATTGTGGGAGCTTCTCATGATCAACCCCATTAGTCCCATTCATTACATCAACAACATTAGTTTGCTCCTCTTCAGTGGAAGGGACCCTCAAAGGGGCACTCACTTTCAACCCCCAATTTCTCTCCCTAAGATTACATCTCAAAGGTTGAAACTTAATCTCAGCCACACTCTTATTTGTGTCCAAAAATCCAACCCTGGAGGAGCTGGACAAAACAGCCCCAGTTCTAGGTCTAGGAAACGCTGGAGCAAGAGGCTTCATGCCACATTCTGATAATACCCAAGTCGCCATAGGACTCAAGATTGAAGCTTCAAAAAAAGGTTTATAGGGTCAGGTTCCTGGTCTCTACAGGAACTAAAATAGAAAAATCCCCGGACAGATTAGAGACAAAGAAGAACACAAAAGATGAGAACCAGAAGGAGAAGAGAAAAATTGCCAGCAGAAGCAAAATTTCTACTCCTAAAATACTAAAATATTTGGTCATACAATACTCCAAAAAAGCAACTTGCTTGCGAAATTCAAATATTGTTAACAAACACTTAGGTGGTAACTTGTGTTTCAACCTCCAACAACAACCACACAGAATTTCAGCCCTTTGTTTCTCTCAGGTCCTGAAGCTTTTGCTCTGAGGCTTTGAAGAATAAAGGGCCAAAAGGGTGTTGAAAGGAGGCTAAAAGACCGTATCTTTATTGCTCGGTGATGAATCTGAGAATGGGGGGTGGAACTTAAATATAAGACGGTGAACCAGAAAAAAGGGGTTTGTGGATTTTGCAAGGGCAATTTGGTCATTCAGAATTTTTTTTATGTGTTTTATGTGTAGAGACCAACCCAATCCGTGTTTACTTTTACCATAATCATTCTCATAAATGAGTGTTTTTCATTCGTGCCGTGTATTTGACCTATTATGATGGAGGGTCAACAGGGGAAATATACACTTTTAAAAAATAAAAAACAATGAAAGTTAAAAATAAATAATAGTATACAAGTATATTTTATTAGAGGACAATAAAGATATAAGAAAAATAATATAAATTTTTTCATGCAATTGGATAGGATAAGTAAGAAAAAAAATAAAAAGTATTGCATTATATTATATTTCCGAGTTTGTTGCACCGTTATCTTATTATTTATCTTGTTGGTGTAATCTTTTTTTTAACGATTGAGAAATAAGAAAAAAATAGAATATATATATATAGATATGAAAAAATATGTATTCTATTTTTATTCTGCATATTATATTATATCTTTAACATATAATAATTTCGACAAGTAAAATTAAACTCTATTATTGATTGAAATATAAAATTAGATATTTTTTATTAAATAAGTTTTAAATTAAATATTTTTAATGACTGTAATATAATTTTGAAAGTATCGTCAATCTTAGAAAATTAACTACATAAATAAAATATTTTTTTTTATAGTTTAGTTAAATTATATTTTTTAATTGGTAAAAGGATTTAAAAATTAAGTTATAGTCTGTTATTTTTATAATTACATCCTATTATTATTATTTGATTTATTATCTGATATACACAATATGTTCGTAGCTTATGTTATATTATATTTTTAATCATAAAGAATATATTAATGTAATTTATTTATTATTTATCAAACTAAAAAACTATATAACTAAAGAAAATTTTGTGAAAAAATGCTAATATATGAGGCATGAGATTAAATTTTTTATGAATGGAAGAAATAAACCAAGTATTTAATTTGATTATTGTAAAAAAATACAAATGAAGGTGATTAGTAATAATTTGAGATGAAAAAAAAGTGTTTGTGTTTTTGTGATTTGATGGCACAAAGCGAAAAGGTGAGTGAATATGGAATGAGAAGCAGTTTTCCTTGCTTCGTGGGTCGGTGGTGTATTATCATATTCGTGTATCAATGTGAAACTTAATTTTCATGAGACAAAACACCCACGTGCCACACGTGACATTATTGTAATTGTTTACACTTTTATTATTTTCATTTCATAAACATTGGTCGGAAATTAAACATATCTGTGATTTGTTTACACTATTCTTATTTTCATTTCATTAATATTGGTCGGAACCAAAACTATGCCTCAAATAGTGTTTGTGCTCAACAACACTTTTCTTGTTGTGTACCAAAACTATGCCTCAAATAGGGTTTGTGCTCAACAACACTTTTGTTGTTCTGTTTGGATTGAGATAAACAGTGTTTCGGTATGAATAGTGTTAATTATGTGTATTTGTATATATTTTGGGATTTGGGATTTGGAATTTAGGATTTAGAATTTAAAGAAGATAAGTAAATGAAAATTAGTCATCTTCCAATATGTCTGATGATTTACGAAAAAAACTTATGTATATGCATCTATAATCACTTTTTTACCTTTCTATTTTCAAAAGCTGAGTGAAAATACTATGCATGACAATTGATTATTTTTAGGTAAAATCGATTGTGAACTGTTTTGAAGACGAGAATCGATGTTAGAGATAGGAAAATTATTAAACAAATTTTATAGGAAAAATTATTATCTTCACACACTCACCCATAATTATAACTGATTATGCGTTAATTTTTTTGTGAAAATCGATTATCAAATGGGCATAATCGATGTTGCATTATTGTGGTGTTCATTCATATGCACACTACAGGGGTTGCTTTGTTACCTTAAATTGTTTTTGAAAGTTCAGATTAAAATAATAATAATAATAAATATGAATTAATAATAATTAAATTATTATTATTTTATTTTGGTTTAATTACCTTTTTCGTCTCTATATTTATAGTCAATTTGGTACTGTGGTTTTTAAAAAATTCAATTTGGTCCCTAAGTTTTTTAAAATGTATTCAAAATGGTCATTTCTGTTAAATATCACCAAACGGCGTTAAGTGGTGCTTATGTGACAGACACGTGTAAGTTACGTGGATGGTGATGGTGCTTACATTACTTTAGTGAATAATGAATTAGGGTTTAGGTTATTCAAATTGGGGATTTCGAATTTCTGATTTAGGGTTTCTAATACGAGGATTGCTCCCCTGGTTGGATTATGTGGTGCGCTTCCCTGCTTTGATTCCATTCGGAGGTGTGCTCCCCTCATTCGATTCTGTGGTGCGATCGTGAGTTACGGTGGTGAGAATATCACTGCTTATCTTTTCTATAAATATCTTCTAAACAGTCAACGTATTTGATGTACCCTCACATCACTTTTGTGAAATCTTCAATCAGGTTTCATTTACATATAATAAACTTGAGTTTACAATGCAGCCTTGCCCCTGGGAAAATATAAGCAGTGATATTTTCACCATCGTAACTCACGATTGCACCACAAAATCGAATGAGGGTAGCACACCTTCGAATGGAATCGAAGCAGGGAAGCGCACCACAAAATCCAACCAGGGGAGCTCGTATCAGAAACCCTAAATCAGAAATTCGAAATCCCCAATTTGAATAACCTAAACCCTAATTCAGTATTCACCAAAGTAATGTGAGCACAATCCACGTAACTTACACGTGTCTGTTACATAAGCACCATTTAACGCCATTTGGTGATATTTAACAGAAAGGACCATTTTGAATACATTTTAAAAAACTTAGGGACCAAATTGAATTTTTTAAAATCCACTGTACTAAATTGACTATTGGTTATAAATATAGGGACGAAAAAGGTAATTAAACCTTTTATTTTATATTTATTTGTATAAAATATTTAATAATATTATTAATAAAAATAAGTAATAATAATTAATAAAAATAAAAATAGTTATTTATATAAAAAATTATATAAAATAAAATTATTATTAATTATAAAAATAAATATATAATTAATTTTATTATTATTTTTTATTTAAATATTTTTAAGACAAGGTAAATTTGTAAAATTACATTTTATACTTTTTAAAAAAAATAAAAAAATTTCCCACAATCAGGACATAACTTACGAACTTCAATAAATTTTCTTCTTAAATTACTTCAAATTCACTTCCTCAAATACCCTCCCTAATACAAACACATCTATATTAACATATCATTGCAAATTTCTTATCTGAAATAAGACATTTATGATTTTTCTTTCTAGCTTGTTTAAATAATAATGTTAAGATTAATTAGCATATATGAAATATTCTCCATTTTTTGAAATTTAAAATTTTATTATAGCTTTATTTTTAGAAAACACTTTTTATTTATGGAACCTTATTCCAAAATCATCTAAAATTGTGAAAGGTAATTTTATTATTTCAAAGAATGTAGAAGTACAAGAAGAAACATATCTGGTACTAACTCGAATTTGGGTTGAATTTAGGTCTAAGTAAACATATCATAATTCTTACACTCATATTTTTCACTTGTACGTCCTATCTTTTAAAAATATTGATTTTACCCTTTCTGATTTATCACTCTTTCAATCTTCAAAAGCTGAATTGTTATGCTGCTCTTCATTGGTTCTCCCTATGAGTTATTCATTAGACATTGGTGTTGGAAGAAGTAATAGTATTAGTGGAGATTAAGGTTTTATAGAGGTTGACTTAAGGTTTTATAGAGGTTGAAGTTAGTTAACTCCTTTAAATATTTTTTTTAAGTATTTAAATAATAGTGGAAATGGTGTTGATTTTTAAGTTATTTTTAGATTGTAGAATTGGAAAGTGATTCGGATTATGCAATTCAAAATAATAATAAAAAATTGTATTTAATGTAGTTATTAATTTTTTGAAAAGTCAATTGTTGCATTTTAAAATTGTGTAATATGTAGTTAAAATTAATGAAGTTTCAAATTTTACAATCCAAGATAAACACTCACATAAATCCAAATTATACTCACATAAATCCAAAATATAATTTGTAACATATTTTTATATTGAACAATTTAAAAATATGTATTTAACTTTTGGATTATGTAATCGAGAAGTTGTTTTCTAATTTTTTTTTTAATTTTGTATTATAGAAAATAGTAAATTTTATTGCTTGAAAAAGATTTTATGTTTTGGAAAGTTGTGATGAAAATTATATTCGATAAAAATGGATAATCAAATTTTGAGTAAAATATTGAACAAAGTTGATATATTGACCGATATTAATGACTTTCTTAATATGATGAAATGTCATAATTTTTTTTTAAAAGAGATTGTAATGAATCACTCAAATAGAAGTAAATCTTTCATTATTTATACTCAAACTTTGACAAGTGACATATCTTAATATTATAATATTTTTGTTTGTACGCGTTTGATACATAGAATGACCTAGTTAAATGAGTCTTTAAGAGTCTTTAAAGTTAGTACTCAAGTTTGAAATTGTCATTGTCATATCAAGTTTAAATACAACAGATGACTAAAAAATAACGAAAACATAAATAATAAAGACATGTATTGTTTGGTTGTGAAAAATGTGACAAATACAAATATTATAAAAAGAATTACAACTAACTATAATTATAATAAGAAAATATGATTATTTGTTTAGATTGTATTGTAAATCAGTTTAAATTATGTGGTAAATCAATAAGTAAAGATAAATGAATTATGAAGTTATTGTAAAAATTATAATGTAAGTTGAAAAATACATTAGTATCTCATTTATATGTTAACATATTAAAAACTAATGAATAATTCATGGATATAAGTCTCTTAGATTATGTGAGGATGTGTTTTTTATTATTATATTTTCTTTTATGTTTTATTGTTTTGAATTTGGTTTTAAAACAAGGTTTTGATTTTTTTTTCCATATTTTAGGGTTTAGGCTTTTAATAGTAATATTTTGTGTTGTTAATAGTAAAATTATTTGGGAAAATTATTTAAATAAAATACACATAAATCAAATTTCTTCCAGAGGTTAGATTAACTTTGCTGAAGAAAGTCAAATATAAAGAAAAATCATGTCTAGGGATTCATCACGGGAATAAAACGTTATTAAATTTTGTTATGAACTTTAAAAAATAAACTAAAACTAGAATTTCCTAAATCATCTTTTGTATATAAATAAAGAATTTGCATAAATATTTCTTTTTATGTTATTTTAAAGTTACCAACTAAATTATTACTAATCTCACTAAAAATTTCTACTTAATAACGAAATACAACCTTCAACAAAAATTACCATCTTTTTAGTTTTTAATTATTTTTTCAGTTACTCTCTCAAAGCACTCCTGATCATGTAATCATTCTAATTTGTCAAAAATTAAGATGAATAAGAGTATGATGCTGCAGTTAATGTTTGAATCAAAATCCAGTTATTTTAATTTCAATAATTTTCTAAATCAATTAATAATTTTTATGAATGGTTGTCACCAATGACACTAAAACGGTTAAAAAAATATTTGGTCAAACTTTTTTTTAGGAGAAAAATAAAATACTAATTATTTATAAACTAAAATTAATTTATATATAAATTAAAGATAACAAAATTAAGAAATTATTTAAACAAACCTACGAATTAATTTAGGTATAAACTAATTTTAGCTTGTAAACAAATTTATTTATTATTTTTTTCAGAAATATTTATGAAATAAATTATTCGTATATGTTTTTGATAAAAAAAAGTTGGCATCAAGTCTTTCTTATGAAAAAGGACAGGGAATATAGTGTTATAAGTGTTGAGAATTATGTGTAAAATATTTTGAACAAAACTGTTTCAGAACTGAATCAACCTGATAAAAGAAAATCCAAAAACAATCAAACTGATTTAAAAACAATCTTAATCAAACAATTTTATGAACACAGTTCAATTGACTGAACAGATTTTATAAAATAGTTCATTCAATCTGGCTAAATTCTTTGAAAAAATTAAATCTAGTTAAATTTCTTGAAAAAACTAAATCTTAACAGACCATTTTTTATAAAATGATTCAGTTCAATTATTTGAAAGAAAAGAAACATTACTGATTCATTATGCAATATCACAAGTGCATTCTGAATAGACTTTCCATTTGGAAGAGATAATCATAACAAATTTGTTTTAGAACAAAAAGGAACATTACTCTTTTAATACTAACTAATCTTACACAACTTTTTTTCATAAGATTTGCTACATGTAACATCATGCTCTACCATATGATCCCAATCTTTGTTCAAAGTGTTTTCCGAAATCCATACTTCACTCATTTACATTTTCTAACAAAGATGACTAATTAAAAAATCTAAGCATAGCATTCACATATTTGAAAAAAACTGCAACTTTTTTCTCTCATTATATTCTTTATATCTATCACTATTACAATATGAAACTGATATGATTCAAATATCTCAAATTGTGAAAACAAATAATGGCACAATTGTAGTAGCTGTAAAGAATAACCACTAACTCTGCAGATGTTATGTGTTTTCCTTTTGCTAATTCTATTCCACAGATGAAACAAAAACAACGCTAACAGCCACAAATATATACAAGAAAATAAATACATACAATTTTTTTTTTCTATATTTGCCACCATTTCCTCCTTTCCATGGTCTTGACAAGCTCATTTGCTAATGATGCAAAGTCTTCAGCTCCACTTTGCAATTCGGCAGTGCGTTGGCTGATTCTCTGAATCAAATTGAACAGTAAAACTTCATTTTGGCAGCGTTTATGAATCATGATAAAGATGCTTCAAGCATAAGAAATTAGTGACCCCTTCGTACTAAAAGACTAGAGAGTGAAGAGATGTTTTATATTTAACAATAGAAAAATAGACAAACAGCAACTTCAATGTAAAAGATGAAAAAAAAAGGTTGGCTTAAATAAGTTTAGTCTTTGAAAATGACATTTTTTTGCATTGGTCTCTACAAGTATTAGTCTAAAAATTACGAAAGTTCTGTTGTTAATCCTACTAAGGGATTAAAACCATATAGTTTTCCCTACAAAAAAATCGTTTTTTGTTAAATATAGTGCTAAAAACGAATTTTTTTTACATAAGGACTAAACAAAAGGTGTTTCCCTGTTTATTTTAAAGAATTGCCCAGCAACAGAATTTGATTGTAAGTTATGTAAGTTGGCATGATGAGATGAGATAATTTTCTACCTCTAATTTTTCCTGCCTCTCCATAAGCTTGTTTCTTGCTTGTGCAGCAGCTGAAGAAGCATCCTGAAATCAGATGTTGATTAATAATTTAACTCATTGATACCAACAGTGTTAAAAGACAAAGAGGATGGACAGCTTAGCACTACCCCAGTTTTTCTATAAGCAGCCATAATTTCTTCAGGTGTTCTAAGCCTTGGCTTTACATCATCCTTATTGGTACCACCTTCAAACAATTTCTCCCTATCTCGTAACTTATCTGCAGGCAAAAGGAAGAAACTGTCACTAATCTTTGTAGTTAAAATATGATACATGTTTTGAGAAAGTGATTTACCTTTTTGCTTGTTTTTAACATCAGGAGATGAAGTAGAAGTCTTAGATATTGGCGGGTTGGGCTCATCTATTTCAATGTCATCTGTGCCCAAAAAAAGAATATTTTGAGGTTTTGTTTTTGACAATTCAAACTTCAAAGTGTGGAAGTGTTCTAGTTATGAAATCCAATAAACACCAAGTTTAAACAAAAATGTAAACCTATATCAAGCTCCACTTTATTATCTGCGACATCCACTGTTGGAAGGGGATCAGGCAACAGGGGCTTAAAGAAAATGTCTTCCAAATTACCAAAATCGGAGGCTGGACTTTTAGTCACATCTGTTTGAGAGGGTTTTCCTCCTTTAAGTCCTTTGACAATACCACCTAGAATCCCTGGTACCATGGTCTGCACCAAAATGGTTAAGCTAATTAAACAACTTTTTAATGGTGTGAACATTAGGATCCAAACTAAGGTAAATCAAAGAACCTCAAACCTGTTTTTTCTTCTGATTTGTAGAGAATCTAAAGGCAGCATCAGCTGCGGCTGCAAGAACTTTGTCATGAAGACAAGGCAAATGCTCCAGATTACTAAAGCAGGATAGCAATGTTAGTCATCTTTTTCTTCCTTATTACTACAGTTTAACCAAAAGTCCACAATGTTATTGCATCATTACAGGATAACAAAGATACCTGAATTCATTTTCGCCAGCCAGTAATGAGATTAATGCCAATTCAGAACCGTTTGCCTGTAAGTTATGAATATAAGAAGGGTGCTTTGAAGACCAAAAGTTGCAGACTTTGAATTTGACTTGAATGCTTTCACCTCAATACTCAAATATGTTTTACAGTATCCAGTAAAAAAACAGGGCGTAAAAACAGAGATGAAATTCTTGACAATTTGAAAGTTATAGAGAGAATTGTACCAGCACTATCTGTCCATAATCATCAGAACACATGGTTTTATCCATATTCACTTTATAATTCCATCTTAAAATTGACAATAAAGAGCTTTCTGCAACCAATTGCAAATCTGGCAAAGACCTGTCCAAGGACGAGCAAAATAATCCAATAATTTATCATTTCAAAGAAAATTTGATTTGCTAGAATCCACATTGTCTTATTCAAAATACTCCCCCAACCCAACCCTTTAGAAACAAAAGAAAGAACAAAAACACTAGCACTTTCACCTGATTTCAAAGGCTCCGGTCTGAAGCAATGATAGAAGCCCATAAACTTTATCATCTTTCTTAAGAATCGAAGTCCAATAAGAAGATTTAGAATGTTTCACTTTACGAATTGGTTTCTTATGTCCCTGTAAAGAATTATCATATAAGTCAAATTCATTCGCATACAGACTTAATGTAAATGTAAATGTGAAGTGATAATGAATTAATGAACCTCTATCAAAGATTTTGACGAGAACAAGCGCAATGAATTCTCGCAGCATAGCACAACAAGTGGATCCAACATTAAATCTCCAGAATGTGAGGCTTCTGAACAGGAAAGATCCGCCTCTGATGAATTTACCCTAGCTGATAAGGGTTCTTCCTGCTCATCAGCTCTAGCATCAGCAGTATTCTTCAAGAGTTCATCCTGCAGCTTGTCATTTGATGCTTCAGAGGTTGAGATGCTACCCTCTGAGGTACAAAAATCTGTCAGAATTTTCAATGATATTTCGAGAGCAAAAAAACTGAAAACATGCTTTGTGTTCTTCATGAAATTTGTACTTGCCTATAACATACATTGAAATTGAAGTTGATTCCTTCACATGTAATAGTCGACTAGAGATCATTTTACCACTATTACCATCAACTATGTTAAGTTTTGAATCTTGGGATAACACAAATAGTATTTCTTCAAGAGAGTTTCCTGAAACTGTATCTGATTGCTTTAAGTTCACATAACTTTGAAAACATGCTTCTTGTTTCCAAACCAATGAAGTAATGGGAGAGGTTGAGCAAGGTGCACCATCAATCAAGAACAAAACTGACAATGAAGTCATATTACAGACTGCAACCTGGAAAGAAGATATTTACCAAGATGTATCAATTGAGAGACCTCCCACTACCCCTTACGATCAAATAAAAAGGCAACGAGAATTAACAAGTAGTCAGATAATACCCACACGACCACTTGAAAATCCAATAGCAAGTTTGGTTCCAGAATTTGCAAATGATAATGCTTGTACTGAAGAATCCAGAAGAGAAAAGACAGCACTACAATGAGTTTTTTTTCCTTGTGGAACATCATGAACTGCAAAACACATTTCACAAATCACGATACAATGAGTCAAGGCATAACAATTTCATTTTTCAGCATAGATATCTTTGGAAACACAAGAAACATGAGAAAGGGGCCGGGTAAAAACTCAAACAAAGAAGATAGACTTCCATTATGGTGACAGAAATCTAAGAATCACCTTCACATTTTGATTGTGTGACAAAATGGAAATTTTTTCTATTGGAGGGGACTTTGAGGTCATAAATGCGAACCTATTAAAGTCATCACAGCAAAGGAAATAAGCACAGAAAAAATATTGTGTTATGTAAGATAGATTGATAGATTGACATATTAAGAAGATATCTGACAAGACCACATTCATTGCCCACGGCCAACAGTAAGGAAACAGAGCAGAAGTCCAATTTTGTCACTGGAGCATCTGAACCAGCCACTTTTGTACCATTCACCTACCAAAAAACGAGATAATTGTGTGACAAAAAACAAATTATATGTGGAAATGTAAGGACATTGTCTTTGAGTTGATTTGGGGACAAAGTAGTTGTAGAATGCTTACCTCTCCCTCTATGTAGCAAATATAAGATAAGACTGCATGTGTAGCATCACACACAAGGACAGATCCATTAGAATAACCCACAAAATAAACACTCTCAACCTCAGCACCTTTTGTTGCAGACAACTGACTGGGAACACCCCCAGTCAAGGGCCAATCTGAAGGGGCAGATCCAGGCCTCAAGCCAGTTCTCAAAGCTGAAGCAACCTAAGATAAATGAAATAAGTAGATGAAAAAAATATAACAAACAAAGATTAACTGAAAGTGTGACAAATTACACGCAGGCAAAAAAGTTACCTCAGTGAGAAGTTTTGATGAATTTGACTTACTGGGCAACCTGATAAGTTTTGCAACAGTCAAAGATGGATCAGTCATAGGTACTAGCACCGGAAATTCTACAGCAGGAACAGATGGCGTCCGTTTCTGCTGGGATGTCAATGTGGACAGGCTATCACTATTATACAAATGTAGTTGTCCAGGGTTTGTAAGTACAAAAACTTCATCTTTACTGTTCAGCCCGTTTGTTCCAGGACTAGGCAGTAAAGTCAAGTCTGCAAAAGAACCACTAAGTGTAAGGTCTGCACGATTAGTGCATCTTACAGACTCCGTTCCAGATGACCATTCAAGAGTTAAAACCTGTAATGAAAAGAGGCATTCTAAAGTTTAGGGGGACATAACATACATGCTTAGAAAACATTTTAATAAGAAAAAATACTGGCCATCAAGCAATGGTAACAAGTGACTAGAAATCCTACAACAACCTCAACATCATATTTGTTCAACCTTACCATTTAAACTAACAGAAGATATGGGAAGAAAATAATGAAAAAATATCAGGGGAAATCCTCAATTTAGTAATCAGATGATAAACCTACATTAAATATCTATATTTTTAAAGTTTATCCAACCAGGATGGTGCTCAATCAGGTTTACAACATCATAAGGAGTATTCCATTATTTTTTATATCCTGCAAAGTCCAAGTAAAATACTTCTTCAATACATTTCAGATTTTAGGAATGATGAAACATATAAGAATGTTTCAATCACAACCTTGAACCAATTTTGAATGTATTAGATGTTTTATAACCAGTATAGTTTATTATAATTCAGAAGCAATTGCCATAAAACCAATAGAAATCAATTTAAAATAAAATGATAAACAGACAAACAAATAACTTACTGTCAGAACTTCTTCAGATCCAATATCATCACCACCATAGACAAACAACTGTCCAGAATTATCACTTTGGGATTTATAGCTGTCGGACCATTTTAAGACAATGACGGGGAGTCTTCTTTCTGCAGTCGAAAGTTGCAGCTTAATAACATTTTTAGAAGTTTCTTGACCTTTAGAAGGTGCTGCTGATGACAAGTTCCATAGAAGGATATCTCCGTCTAAGTATCCCACCGCAAGAATAGACCCAGTAGAAGATGCCCAGGAAAGAGCAGTTATCTCTTTGTCTCCCAGATTTTGTTCAATAATATTAGCTGGAGGATTAGCCCCCGTTTCAGTAGAAGGGTTACCATCCTCATCCTTCAATTGGAGATCTTTTCCACCACCAAGGAACGCAATTCGAGCTTCAGAAACATCCCAAAGAATGAGCAACCCATCCTCAAATGCAATCAAGAGTCTACAAAATATAAAATAATTTATTCTTCATTGAATTGAAAATATAACTTCTTTTACACAACTATGGAATATTAGATTAAAAGTTAGCTATTAAAGGGGTAAATCAAATACTTAAATACTTCACCAAACATCCTATAGTACTTTATTGTGGGACTTAGACACTTCATAATACCCAATCATATAATTGCCCTAAGAGTTTATCACCTCACTGAACTTCTCTACTGGTTTAAAATCCTCCACACCTCAAAACTCTCAGTAGGAAGCTCCTTTCCAAGACATCAACAACTAGTTTGATACTAACTGATAAGAATCCAAACACTTGGAGAACCCACACTTAAACTATTAAGGAGGGAGAACCAAACACTTATATACTCCACTGAGCATCTCATACTATTAAATGTGGGACTTAGGCATCCCACAATATTTAAGTCCCTATGAAATAGTCAAGAATTCTTCACAAGCAAACAACCCCAATTCCTACAGATCAGAACATGAGTCACACAACTGTATCAAACTACTGATCGAAATATTTGCTGTCTGAAATATGGTCACCCATCATATCATTCAGGGGTTCAAAAATTTAGATACATATACGATATAGAATACATACTCATGAAATCAAGCAGTGTTGTCTCTGTCTCTGAGAATATATACTATGAAAAATTACACAAACTGTTTTGGAGGATGGCTCTGCATTTTTCATCAAATGTTTGTAGTACTTTTGAAAATCTGAGAAATTATATTGATAGTGAGAATTAAAAATATGAATGTTAAAATAAAAAGTTATACTCTAATTTTACAAAATCCTATTTTTCAATTGGCATTGTTAGTTAGGCTAAATCAATAAGTAGCTGTCAAGTAAAAATTCCAATTTATAAATTTGCCAGAAAGAGATGTAAGGCTAAAATGCTGTATACTATTTATTATCTTGCCTGTTCCCAGATGAAGAAGGTTGTAAAAGAATTCCAATGATTGGTTGTACACTGGGATCTGAAAAGCCTGCAGCTTCTGTCAAAGAGAATAAAACAATGATAACAAGCAGTTCTTAAATCAAAGAAAATAAATAAAAAAATTAAATACTGGAAGACAGAACCATGAATCAACTCAAGATATTTGATTATAGTGGTTATGTAAGATTAATATTGCAATGCGACACAGCATTGTTTATCTTAGTGCTACCCTCATCCAATATGAGCCAAACATAATTTCTGTGTGGAAAATAAGATTGTTAGGCACTGAAACAAGTCTACACCAGGAGAAGGGGGATGACGGGGATCCATACTCCATAGTGAGAGAGGTGAAAGAAATGAAAGAATAATTACTTGTGAGCCAAACTGTAGATGGACTCTAAGCATAAAGGACCGACATCATATAGCATGAGATGAGAAGATCCTGGCATGATTAGAGGGAGAGATGAACATTTAAAAGGAAAGTGAGGGTCAAGAGGAGAAAAACAGAACTTTGAGAGAAGGTTGGTGCCTATTGGCCTGCGGTTAGATTATTTTGCAGCCTCTGGCTTTTTTCATCAATTTTGCTACTGTTTTCTGTGCTTTCATGAGGACTTTACACAGTTGTAAGGAGCTAAGCTAAGCTCCCTTTCTGTTGTATTATATAAATAATACCCAGTGATTTTAGCTTCTATTCTATGCAATATGACTTCAGAAAATGCAATGTATGCATTTGATTCATCCAATGATTAAAAGTGTGTGCGTAGGGAATTAATAAGGCAAGAGAGGGAACAAAATGAATTTGTAACTATGCACTAAAAATATAAAGGTAGTAGTCGTTTGACAGTTACAGAGTGAGAATTAAGTTAGGAAGGTTTGGGTGCTCTCAAACACACCCTGTTTACGGGAAATTCTTGAGGCTTGCATAGTCAACTTCTGAATAACAACAATCTTGGGTCAATGTTCATTTTCCTTCAATTCTTTCATCGTATTTCCATTTTTTATCAAATAAGTCTATCAGTATTATATATCAATCATCAAAACAAAAGACCAAAAAACTAAAAAAAAATACCCCTTAGAAATTTTGCTGACAAATTATATGATGCCTTCAAAAGTTGTCCTTTCTCAGCTTCAAACTTTATCACAGAAAATAAGCCATGCTGATCCCCAACATAACTGAACATTATAACAAGTAATGTTACTAATAAAGGGCCGCATAAATGTAATCACAACCATTCGCAGCTATCTACTACTAGGAACAAGAGCAAAAGTATAGAGATTTACTGCTTATAAATTTTCCATAAACATACATGAAATGTGAACCGCTGACCACAGAAAAAGCAGTAATATCGGATTCCCATTTTAAAGAACAAACAAGGCTCCGGCTCTCAAGATTCCAAACCTGCCAAAATCATAAGAAAAATACAAAAAGACATTCTAAGCCTTAACTTTTATAAGAAAGGAACTCTTAGTCAATCACTTTACTGATATAGACCATAACTTGACATGCTAAAATGCTGGATGATGAAAAATCACACACGTTACTTTCCATTCTACAATTAATGATGAATGGTAAGAAAAGAAACTAGAAAAGGAAAGCAACCACATAACTCAGAGATATCAATGATAAGTGTAAAGGACTGATGAAAACCACAATATTTAGCCTATTTAGGGGGAAAGCTGTTAGAAAAAAATGTATCAACACAAGCCGATAGTTAAATGTAGGAAAGAAATTACCTGGATATCATTGTCATTTAAGACCCCAACTAAATGCCCCTGGTTTTGCAGGAACTGCGAGTGCCAAAAGAATCAAAGGATCAATATGCTACTTACATGAGCTTAGATGGAAAAAAAATTGACAATTTTGCAGCATAGAAAATCCAACAAGATCTAACCGCATGTCAATTTGAGAAGTTCAATGACACTTACTTCCAAGTATTTGTAAGGCAATTGCTTAGGAGAAACCAAAAGTCCTTCTATATTATCACCACCTATCACCTTAAGTCTTCCATCCCTGCCATTGAACTACCCAATATAAGCAATCAAACACTCACCTCCTATAATGAAATCCATTTGCCAGCTATGATTAAATCATGCTATATGCCTGGTGTCAAGTCATCATAACATTTGAAGAATTATGCATTAACCATTATGATAAGAATCATGTCATCCCACATTTTCTGGCTAAACATGTACAAGAATTCAGTTAGACTTTCTCTTCACAGAATGACCGTTTCTTATTATTATCATTATGCACATTTTTAACTGAAAGACCCAAAAAAAGTGTCAATATAAACAGCGAACTAGGCATCACATCACCCTTCATCCCGTGGACCCTAACAATGAACTGAACTTCATTTCAAGGTTAGTAAGGATAACCCACCGAGATTTTTTCATCCTAAATTTCAGAATTCACTTTGACCAAATAAAATTTGTCTCATGCATGGAAGCAGTTCTAACTGCAATTACTAAACCACCGTATAATAATTGAAAAAGACAAAAGAGCAACTTCAAATTTCTTATCACGGATAATTAGAATAACCCGAGATCAAATTATACTGAAATGTTGAATCCAAAAACCCTTTTAACCCCACCCCCCATTACTAAACAACCAAGTACCATAAATATTAAATTGTTTTTTTATATAAACCACGTCGTATCCTCTATCAGAGATAATCCTACTATTTGAGCAAGGTAGGACCATTGTTAGACGATAAATAGAAAATTATTTAACATTACCGTAAGTCCAAGGTACAGTACCATACCCAATGAATAAAAACAATAACTATCAAAAACAAATTCAGAGAGATAGAGAACTGACAAAGTCCCAATAGCCAAAAGTCGTTGAATGGGATCAAAGGCGAGAACTGAAGCAGTGGATGGAATGCCGTAGTGAAACACAATTCTGGGATCCAACTCACTTCCCTGCAAACCACCATGCTGCAACTTATGCTGAACCAAAACCAACCCAACCCCAGAAAAAAAAAATCACAACATGAAAGAGTAAAGGAAACCCAGAAGAAGAAAAGAAAAGTTAGATGAGAAAGATAGGATTTTTATATTCGAGTTTTTAATTTACGTTGGAATGGTGCAGCAGAGCCTTGTCAAACAACCTCTTGGCAAACATGGTTGCCGATGATGTAGTTGTTGTTGTTGTTGCCGAGTCTTAGGTGTCTTCCTCAGTTTTTTGATGAACTGATGATCATTCCAATGCTTAGTATTTTTTCTTTGCTTCAAAAATCAAAACTTTCTTTTTAATAAAATGGAAAAGAAAAATTCTTCAGCTCATCTGCTGGTCATTGGTCAATGAAAGAGTTGTTTCACACCTTTTCTAAATTTTGTTAGTCATAATAGTTCAAACGATATTATAAATAGTTAAAGTGTTGAATTTCAAATGGGGATGTAGCTCAGATGGTAGAGCGCTCGCTTAGCATATGAGAGGTACGGGGATCAATACCCCGCATCTCCAATTTTTGGGAAAGGCTGGCTGGATATTTCTAATTTTTTTTATTAATTTTAAACTCTTGTAAAAAAATATTATCTTGGGCAATTGTTTTAATTATTAAGAATAAAGTAAAAATACTATAAATATATGATGTCACAATTTTATTATATATATATATAATAAATTTCATTCAAATCAATTTTTATGGTGTAAAATGTTAGTAATTTGGTCTATACTATCATTATTACTAGTGTTATTATATTTTACTCAGGTTAATTAGATTCGTTCATCTAATATGTTTGAATATGTTATTTCATTCGTCGATTTAATCTAATCAGATTCGTTTATTTAATATGTTTGAATATTTTATTCAATTTGCTGATATTAAATTTGATATCATTCATATAATCTGTAGAGATATCTCACTCAATTATTTAAGTAATTGGACATTTAAAACATACAAGTTCAATTTAGTTTTAGTAGAACAGGTGAGTAGACAATTTTATGATTAAACAAGTTACTTATTTTATGTGATGATACAATTTAAAGATATGAAATGTTGTAACATTAAGAGAATAAATCTCCACACAAAAATGTTTTATACAAAATGATATAACTAAAGGATATTATTCATAGTTAAAATTACTTCAACTAAAAGGACAATATTATATAAATAATTTGAGTATATTTCAATTATGATAAATATTGGACACTGACGAGAGATTTATGAAGGTAAAAACTCATTAAAATAATGTAAATAAGAGAATATTTCAATATATTATTGTTGTTCATTTACTATGAAAAATTACTTTATGTACATCTCAATTGACTTTATCGTAAATAATGTCTTTCACATGTACATTTTCACGAACTAACTTATATTCTAATAAAGAGAACATCTTGATCTTAAAATAAATGAGACATCATGTTCATCTAAGGAGGGAACATCCTAAATTGGGAATAGATGTCATCCAAGTCTAGAAAGTAAGAATTTTGCAAGAACATTAGACACTCACATAAGACTTAAAGAATTACAATGTTTCATGATCACTTGTCTTCGTCCTTCATACATTTTTAATATGGAATACAAAAAATAAACTAATGAAAACAGTGTCTTAGTGAGATATAAGTATTTAATGGTATACGTATGTATTTCTTGGAAGCACCATTGTTATAAGATTTTACTTAAACACTTACATAACAAAACACAAACATATACATTATCTTTTGAATGTTTAATATTATTTTTTTATGATAAAGTATTAAATGAAAAGATTTCAAGGAGAGTCCTTTTTGTTTTTCTTCAATGACCTTGTACTTGTATCTCCTAGCCTGGCGTCTTTACCACTTCTATAGGAATAGGGAGTATAGGAATGGGGAGTGATGAAACCTTATCAATCATCCAAAAATTGTGTCTTTAGCCTTGCATGCATTTCTTTTTTATTAAAAATGTTTGACCTTCCATTTACATAAAAAAAAGTGTTACTTAATTAAGTTGGATTGTTAATCTCGTTCTTGATTCTATTTATTTTTCCTTTTATATTTTCTTTTATTCTTGAAGAATATGTAAATGTCTAATGAGGAGGATATGACTCATGTGGACTCTAAATCCTATTGACTTTCATGTACTTAGACAAAAGAGCCTAAACCTAACTAAAAATCACAAGGAAAACCAAATGATATAGAATCGTCTAACACACTAAGAAAACAAAGTTTTTAATAATATAAAAAAAAACTCTAGAAGAAGATTGGTAGGAAACTCCAAATTGAGCTCTGACACCAAACTGTAAAACAAGAAAAACATAAGATAATTGAATTGTGTTTTTTTAAATATTTTCACAAGTACTATAAGATTTCTTATGACTTATTGGCAAGCGTACTAGTTTGTTTACAAGTATTAAATGAACAAAACTCCAAATATTAAATCCACACGGGTATGATAAATTTATCAATAAAAGGCTTAGTTGCTCATGGCTTAAAACCATATTGGTCATTAAAAGAAATTACTCTCTAAATCCAGTGTCTAGTGTGGAGTATTTATTGTTGCATATGGTATTAATTGTCCTGTGGTAGAGGACAAGTGCACCAAAACACAATTGAATCATGGGGCTTGGGATGTTAGGCTCTTAAGTAGAAAGAGTTGTGCCCTGACTATCAACTATAACTTTTGGTCCAATGGTAAATGTTAGTCCAACAATTGGTAAGGTGACGAGTTCAATTTCCAGTGGGGCAATTGTTTAGAGGGAGATTGTTGTAGGTAGCACAATTGTCATGTGTCATAGTTCAGGTGAACCAAGTCACAATCAAAGAGTTCAATTCATAGTGAGACAATTGCTAAGGGAGAGATTATTGCAGGTGGTATCAATTGTCTCATGGTAGAAGGCTAGATGGGCCACGTTACAATCAAATCGTGGCATTTGGGTTGTTACACTCTTCAATAGAAAGAGTTGTACCCTCACTATTAGCTATAACTTTTAGCCCATTGGTAAGTGCTCGATCCAACATCCACTAGTGTGTTTCATTTTTGATGTGGTTGCACCTCTAACCCTTTATTTATAACAATTTTATAATATATTATTTTTGGTATTGAAACCCACTTAGATTGTGTCTTTAGGTTAAGTGCGCAACAATTTTAGTGTCCACATCATAATTTTGACTTGTTATTTTAAAGACATATGACTCTTGAGCAAAAACTCTTCTTCATGAACTTGTTTATCGAAATAAAACTAAGAAAAAAGTAAAATTATAATAATTTTTTTTGTGTAAAGTTAAATCAAAAGTTACTAAAAGATAACATAAAAGAATGATAAGTTAAATAATTGTCACATTTAGGATCAAAATATAAATATATTTGGCCCTTATCAATCTCATTTGTTGGCTTTTTAAAATATAAAAATAAAATCAAATTCAAGGTTTGATATCTACAGATGATGGAAACAACAAATGATGGCCTTTTAAAATAGATATTTTCACAAACATAAAAACCACAATCCAATGTTAGTTTCTTAAGATCAAAATGGATAAGGAGAAGATAAATAAGAAAGATACTTTTTATATTAATTCATTTTATTGTGAGATTACTTTAAGTTCTTGACTAACTAGTTAAGTTTCACTAAACATGAGTATTAGTAATGTGACTCTTTATTTACATCACAAATATTTCTTTTGCTAATTTTGCCATGCTGACCACATAAGTATTGTCTGTAAAGTTATTCCATATTCTTACAACATAAGTATTTTTTTTTCAACAATAAGTCACTCCTGACTTACAACAATAAATTGTTTATAAAAGATGACATTGATTTTTCTTCATCTAAACTTAGATCTAATGCCACAGAGGATGAAAACAAATATTTGTTCACTTATTTTAGGTGCTCTCACTCTAGAATTAAAGAGTTATTTATTGAGAATAAAGATTGTTAAAGAAGATTATAGATTAAATTTACTCTCTTTTATATTATTATTTTATGTTCACTTCCTTTTATATCTTGAGCCACTTTAAAGTAATCAGTATCTATGTGGTTTATTTTTTTTATTTTACTAAATTTGTGAATGTTGGAGTATTTTGATGACATGCATCTATTGCTTTTCATGAGATTTGAAGAAAAGTATTTATTTATCACCTATTGGTCTCCTTTTTTTTTTATCGTCCATTTTACTTATCTTCTTTAAGTAACACACTTGCCTTATTTTTTTCAACAAATGTCCTTTCATTACATTCTATAAAAGAGGTAGTATAGAGTTACATGTTGTTCCATTGCAAGGAAATAATAATTTAGTCACCGAAAATTAGTGATTGCAATTTGCAACCGAAATAGCCACCAAATATCCGTAGTGTCAGATTTGCGACCGAAATAGCGACCGACTGCATTATTTATCATGTTAGTTAGATTTGCGACCGAATCCGCGACCGAACATGAGAGTGACAAAACCATTGGTCGCTAAAGTGGTGGCTGTTTCGAATAAATTGGGAAAAATATATCTGCAACCGAATTAGCGACCGAATATGTTTATTTTTTAGCCACCGATTTTATTTCGGTCGCTAAATTTTATTGCTTTTTTCTGCCACCGAATTAGCCACCAATTATGTTTACTTTTTAGCCACCGATTTTCTTTTAGTCGCTAAATATAAATGTTTATTTTTTCCACCGAATCAGCTACCAAATTTATTTATGTTTTAGCCACCGATTTTGTTTCGATCGTTAGATATAATTGTTTATTTTTACCACTGAATCAGCCACCAAATACGTTTATTTTTTAGCCACCGAATTTCTTTTGGTTGCTAAATATAATTGTTTATTTTACTACTACTATTAATAATAATAATAATTCATTTTTATTTTAAAAAACTATACAAAGATCACACATACTTTTGAATATTATTGAGTACTCATCCGTTTAAAAACTAATTAGTTGTATTACTGGTTTCTTTTTCTATTTAAAAAATATATGTCAAATATATTTGTAATTTCTTAAATTTAAATAAAATTTATTAAATATTGTTTTTAAAATATCAGTTCAAATAAAAATTCTAAATAAAATTACATAACAAAATATTATTATTAATAAAATTAATCCTTTAAAAAAATTAAGTTATGCTATGTAATTAAATTTAAATAAAATGATCTCTTTAAAATAACTTTAATTTTATAAAAATAAATAAATTTTTAGAATTAAATTGTAAATAGTTTTTTAATTATTAATTTTTTTTGATTAATAACACTTTTTTTACTTGTTTCTATTTTTTTTAATTAAAAATTATTAACAGAGGTAAGTATATGCCAGTTAGAAATTATAAAATGTATTATTATGAAAAATAATTAATTGATTAAAATATCCATATTTACTATCATGGATATTTAAATACTTATTTAATATTTATTTTTTAATTTTACATGAATGCTATATTTTTTAATATTATTTATAATGAGGTGCCTTCAGTAAAAAAAAAACGTGACAATTAGATAAAATTTGGAATTTGTTTTTTTTAAGCTTCAGAGTTAAGTTGCAGGTGCTGTTAGGGCACCAAATACCCAAAATTGCTGATAGGAATGAAGAAAGGTGCGGAGGAAGCTGCAAGCGGTGGTCGGAAGAGGAGGAAGTTGTGGGTGGTGGTCGTGGTGCGAACGGAGGTGTGAGCGGAGCCGAGCGGAGGCGAACGGTGAGAACGGAGGTGCGAACAAAGGTGTGAACGAAGGTATTTGATTGCTTGCATCAATTTGTTGTTGGCTTTAGACATAGGAGTCTCATTTATAATTTGTTTTGTAGAACTTGACTCTGTAAAATTCATTGCAGGTCATTACCCAATTCTTGAAACTGGAGACTCTACTTGATGACAGTGTGAGAAGAATATTGAATTACAAATTGAAAGGGGTGGCACATCAAAGACGTTAACTTTGTTGGTGAGATTTTTCATTTTTGGATATTTACTCTTGTCTATAGACAATTTAGTTGAATATGACTTGACTTACGGTTTCAGAGGGTGGAGGTGGTGGTTGTTTGAATGAAGAAATATGTCTGGAATGTTTATCATGTTTCTTATATTTATGATGTTATATTTTTCCTTCATTCTATTGATCCATGTGTCTCTGTATGCCTGTCTACATTAAAACAACAACCAGTTTCGGAAAATATTTCTAAATTGATTAATAGTCTGTATATAGGAATTTCAAACATCTTGCCTTCACTTTCGGAAAAAACCTTATAAACACAAACAAAAAACAACAACGATCAAAACTATATACTATATGATTGATTGAAAATAGCTACCCCTAGAGTCGTATTCTTTTGGCTTTTTTCTTTTCTTAAAGCTTCATCGTCATTGTTGTTATTTCGTTTATTTATTAAGTATATATAACTTCTTTTCACCTTGCACAAAGACAAATGCACCAATCAATATTGGTTCCCCTGTTGCTCTAGAAAGGCTGACCAAATAATGAGCCCCAACACCAAGAGCACCAGCTGCCAATGTTGCAATGGTCCTATTCAAACCTTTTCCTAGAGTGGCTCCTAAAAACGTGCCATAAATTACAAATACAATGGTTAGTTTAACTGTGGAATAAATAAAAAGAAAACAAAACCAAAAACATGGTTTTGTGTATCATGATCATTGATTAAAATATGAACAAACTAGCTTACCGACTGTGTACTCAAAAACCACCACTACAGTCATCACAACCCACATTACTGATAGACCAAAGTTCTCATAGAGTGGTTGATAGTAATAGAAAAGAGAAACCAGTGAGATTGCAAGCCCCACTTTTAGTGAATGAATAACTTTTCTAGGATCATCTTAGGCTATCTCTTTGTGTGTGGATTGTGTTACATGTTGCCCACAAGCTTAGAATTGCAACAAAACTGATGGCGGAGACACTTGGCAACAATCATCTATTAATCCCTATATACAGGCTTGCAACCAGTTTGAAATCCCTAAAATATCTAACCTACCATGACATTTATATGAATTTAAATTAATAGACAGAAACAGAATATAAAAGATAAATCTGTCATAATAATAAAAGAAATATCTAAAACTACTCAAAATTTGAGTAAGTCAATTGGAGCAAGTGTAACAATCAAGATTGTTTCCTTAGTTGTATTTGTTCTTCTTGGTTTTCCTCTTACGGTGAGCATGAGTTGTTTGACTTTTACATTTAAACTATTTGTTGCACCACCAGATTTTGTTTCCTTATAGATCTTCTCAAGCAATCATTCTATTAGCTTTATTAAATACCTAAGGGAGTGCATAGCATAATAAATTTCCCATATCTGTGGCAGATTACCTATAGTGTTCCCTTTGCTGTCACAACAGAGTTGATGGTTGATTCAGGAGGTGGCCAAGGTTGGTATTAGTTGTAGATAGTTTTGATATCCTGAATATTTGGTCTTTTAATGTTTCTGATCTCAAGATGCCTGTTGGTTATGCAGGATTGGCCATAGGAGTTCTAAATCTAGCAATTGTTGTTCCTCAGGTATTTTTCTTTTTCTCAAGTATTGTTGTGTTTTACTCCACCTTTCTTAGAGTGAACCTTTCGGAGTTACAAAATTATCTTGTTTTATCATTGTTACATGTGTCTGTTTATACTACTACATTAATATTGTGCAATGTGGTGTTTTATCTTTCATATGCAATTAACTCTCCAAAATTCTTCCTTATTTACTAATTTTGGACACCATTCCAATTGACGTCACTTTAGAACAGAGTGCATAAAATTTATTTTTTACTGAAAAATCACAATCAATATTAAAAAGAGGTTTAATTACTCGTTATGTCCTTCTAGCTATACAAATTTTGTCTTTTAGACCGTGTAATTATAATTTGGCCATTATCTCACTCATTATTTCGATTACTTTTAGTTTTTATGCATACCATTTTTAATCTGTTAGTTTAAATTCATAGAAATTAAAAGAGATTACAATAGTATGTATAAGACTAAAAATATGATCTTTACATGAGACTAAAATGTAAAGTTTGTTCAACTATAGGGACCAAATTAATGGTTGAACTTTAAAAAATAAAAGGTGAAATATTTTTCCCTCTATTCTAAACTTGCCTCTGCATTCATTTCCTTAGTTTGTAGTTTCTTCTTTCTTATTCTTTTGTATGATATTGGGATGAAATTGTTGGCAATATGGCTAATCAATGGTTGATTATATCTCAATTTTTATTAGTTTTCCATGATGGTGACTAAACTTTTATTATTAGGCTGAAGCTAGTTTTACTTATTTTAATGATCTTTTGATTCAATATGACATTCTTCATCTCTCTTGTCTATAGGAAAAATATATATATAGCATAGCAAACAAAATGAGCATATGCGTAAACATAATGAGCAGATGTGCAAACAAAATGAGCAGATGCAACAAATCATGCAACACATTCAAATGAATAATCCCATATCAGGTTCTTCAAATCCTACTACCAGTGGACATCATAAAGGAGACAACATTAGAGATGATAGTTCAGAAGAAGATTAGTTGAATGCTGAATTATATAATAGATCTGACTCTTTTAACTAGTTTTTAATACTTTTCGTTGTGTAATACGATTTACTTTTAATTTGAGTACAACTCCTTCTTAAACTTTGTATTTGAAGTTCATTAGTATTTAGCTTGATTGAATTTTGAGTATTTATAAGCAGGTTTGAATTTCTTTATAAAATGGTTAAAATACCATTTTAAATAGGTATGAACAATACATATAAAAATAGCCACCAAAATCGATTTGGTGGCTATTTTTACAAAAAAAAAATTAGCGACCGAAATAGAATCGGTCGCTGTAATTAAGAAAAATATTTAGCCACCGAAACAAATTAGTCCCTAAAGCGGTCTTCATTTAGCCACCGAATTAGCCACCAATTTTTTTTAATTAATTAATTTAATCCATTAACGACCGAAAATGGTGGTCGTTATCACCTCTATTTCAGCCACCGATTTAGCCACCAATATTTTATAAAATTTTGGTCGCTAATTTGGTTTATGAATTTTGGTGACCAAATTTTCTGCGACTGATTTAGCCACTGCAATTTCGGTTGCTAATTTGGTTTCTAAATTTTGGTGACCAAATATTCTGCTACCGATTTCGCCACCAAAATATCGGTTGCAAATTAACGACTACTTTATAATTCGGTCGTTAAAGGCTTTGCGACTATGGTTTTCGCTTCCATCTTTATTTGGTGACTGTTCAGTCGCAGATACGTTTAGCGACCGATTATTGTACTGTTAGCAACCGAATTTGGTGATCGCTAAAAGTGATTTTTTTTGTAGTGTTCAGAGAATAAGTAGCAATCTTTTATTATTGCAATTTTTCTTTACAGATTTCTAGACTTTAAAACTTGGGTGAAAATTTTTGTGTGGATATATTTTCCTTTATCATATTCTTTGAAAAAAATAATAAAAAAATATAGTGAATTAATTATTCTTTAAAATATGTACTTCTTAAAGTTATAATAGACCATGCAATAAATGCTAGTTGTGATAAGATGGAACAATAATAAGATGTAACACATTATTAAGAAGACAAATGTAAAGTTTATATTCGAAAAAGAAAATTCAAACACATTGATAAATTTCTGGATTGGGTAATACTTTATCATATTTAAATAAACATTTGTGTATTGGAATTTACATTGACGGTAATTAGGATGCCATGAAAAGATACCTTCAAACTTACATTAATAACTAAGTTAATTCCCATAATGAAATAACTCGTATGATCTTTAATTATGTCAACACCTCAACTTTTGAATACATAAATTAGAAGAGTCATCCAAGTTGACTTCATCCACCCTTGTGGAGGAGGTTTTTAAAAGATAGGGTTATGCACATGGTGATGAGTAGTTGAATAATAAATTATTATATAGTATAACATACTTCGAATTTAAAATTTAGAAATTTAAAATTTTATTTTATTTATATAAATAGGTGCATTTAATAATTTGTATTTGTATTAATCCCAACAAAGCTAAGAGGTGTGAAAATTGAAGGGCCAAGAAGGAAGGGACATTTTGAACTAATCCAAGCCTAAAGTCCAATACAATTCTCGACTAAGAAGTAAAGAAGAACCAATGAGAAGTCCAAACATGATAAATGTGAATTAAACTTGGAAAGTGTAACTCAAGCATGAACAAATAAAATCGATTGATATAAATTTAGATTTGAATTCTAAAATTTAATTTATTCCCACCTTTGTCTTTTAATTTATTGGCCAACATTAGGAGGCCTTAGGTTTTAGAGTTTCATTTATTTAGGATGCATATAGCATTGAATTTTCATATTTAGTCATTTATTCTCTTGTAAAGAACTTTTGATATATTGAATTTTGAGAGAAAATTATAGGCACTTTGTGAGTGTGAAGGAAGTTCTTTTACTTTTATATCACTAGGCTAAAAGTTATAACTGATAGCCAGGACACAACTTTTGCTACTTGAGAGTGTAACAACCCTAGTGCCACAATTCAATTGTGGTTTGACCCACCTAACCTTTGTCACAAAACAATTTATGCCACCTGGAACAATCTACCCCCAACAATTGTCCCACTGGAAATCAAACTCATGAACTTGGTTCTGATATCAATCGTTGCATTGAGCATTTACCACTAGGTCAAAAGTTATAACTAATAGTCATTGCACAAATTTTTCCTACTTAAGAGCGTCACAATCCAACTATCACAATTCGATTGTAACTTAGCCTATCTGACCTCCACAACAGAACGATTGATGTCACCTACAAGATTCTTCTACTCATAGATGCAAGCTTTCATACTTATACAATCATATGTATATAATTTGTGTCTAGTAATGAGCATCTTTGAGTTTCTTTGTCTTCTAAATTTCTTATAAAGACAAAACAAACCAAGTTCTTAAACTACTTCAAGTTAGTTCATAAGTTAACTCTTATCACAATGGAAAGAACCTAGAAAGACAATAACTTGGAAGAGCTAGTTAAAGGTGTGTCAAAGCAAGCAAAATGTTTTGTTTTTAGGTTTAATCCTCCAACATTAAGTGCATGAAGTTAGAACTTTATTTTGGAAGTCAAACTCATTTATTTATTACATCCACTATAATTCCAAAAGTGAACACCCAATCTTTTTCGATCGATCTTGATATTATTAGTTATGCATTCCTCCACAATAAGCGTAGATAGAAAATGGTTTTGGGGGAGGACTGAATCACAAACAAACATCTAAGTATCTTTAGCCACTTGGTAAGAACATACATGCTAGTTTCAATTTGAGCCATGCAAAGAAGACACCAATCATGAGGAGAAATTTTCCACTAAAAAAGAAATTGATTCATCCCTAAGCTAGTATATAAATGAATAATTTAAGTCTATAAGGATATTCTCATTTCCACACTAAATCAAACATAAAAATTTTATGTTGAATATACCATTGTTGGTATTTTTACAAGCAACACCAACATAATTATGAGGGTTAAATGAGAAAGCATAATATTCATTTATTTCATTTTATTTAAACAATTGTTAAGATTATTTTTTGTGTTTTCTATTTAACTTGTATAATTATAGAAAAATAGAGATTTACTATACTTTTTATTGATACATATAATATTTTGAAACTCTTTTGAAAGGATTTGGGGAAAAAGAAAAGTTAGAAGAATAAAGGACATGGAAGTAGAAAAGTAATATCTTTTAACCATTAGGTCTTGCCAGTGAGAGCTAATTTTTGCCCAAAGAACATAAAATAATTACTTACAATTCTTGTCTCAAGCCCAAGTTTAAACTCAACAAGCCACTTATCCCATTAAATCAAAATCTCAAATATGAAGAGGATTTTGGGGTTTAGAGGAAGGTAGTGAAGCATGAAGAAAAGAAGGTTAGGACACCCATATATTAAAGAATTCCCTTTTATGACTTTCATTTCCATTTCTTCTTCAACTTTTTGTTTAGGTCCCATGTTGTTCAACACTATGAGTAACCAATTTCTCATTTGTTAGGATAAGATGTAACCACTAAATTTTCTTATATATTTTGATTATATTCATATATAGTTTTATGTTTCTCTTCTCCAATGATGTTTAGTCTTCATGCTTATTGATTGTTATGGATTTATCAACTATAAACTAGTTGAAGTAGAAAGAGATTGAAAAATCCTTACAAATTATTAACTTAAGATAAGACAATTAATAAATTATTTATTTGGAACAAATAATGACATATTGATCTTTTTAAATATTTGAAATTAATGTAAATTTATTCTATTGAGATTTGTAATTTGATAAGATATACTTAGGATTGTTTTAAGAGATTGAAGTATAACTTTTTATGATAACAATTAATGAAAAGGAAGAAGAGGGACAAATTTAATTAAGAAGCTTAATGGAACAAGAGAATGAGGTGGTGAAGACTAACCCCAAAATATTCATATTATACATTTCTATCAAATTTTTCTTTTTTATTTTAAAAATACCAAAAACTATTGTAATGTTTAGTTTTCACTTTTCTTTTAGGTTCTTGTTATTTAATCTCACTTCATTTATTATCATTTATTTTAAGTATAGTAGTATAAAATTGGTGTAGTTTTTAATATTACACAAAATCCTTTTGGATTCGACACTTTTACTTATTTTAAAACTATTGACACAATAATTGTGCGTTGAATATATTTTCTATTACCTCATAAGGAATTAAATGAGCAAACTTATTTGTGTCCAAATCATTCTTAAGTATACTATATTTCCTTAAAAGACATTAGTCAAAGAATAATATTAATCAAAAGGTGACATTGAAAATGTCCCACACTTGTAACCCAGTGATCCTCGATGCCTCTAACCCAATGATCAATCCATATTATACTTTTATCACCTTTATTAGAAATCCTTGACTAAAAAGATGTGCTTAAGGTTTCCTTAGATGACATATCATCTTTTCATTTCTATTTTCCAAACCGGTCTTTAAACTTAACAATATTATCTTGTGTAACATTTTATTGATCAAATTTGCTTCTCTAATGTTAGATCCAAGTTGAAAAAACTCCATGTTTACGGTTTTAACTAGAACAATTCTACTTATTTTCAATATTTCATTTGACACAAAATCTATACATTATATATATATATATATATATATATATATATATATATATATATTGCCTATCTTTTTCAAGACTTTGCATCTATAAAACATTTTATTGATCAAATTTGCTTGTCTAATGTTAGATCTAAGTTGAAAAAACTCTATGCTTACGTTTTTAACTGGAACAATATTTCATTTGACAAAAATTCTATACATTATATATATATATATATATATATATAATTGTAAGCAGTTACATTGCCTATCTTTTTCAAGACTTTGCATTTACTTCCTACTGACATGTTATGTTTGACAAGTGTTAGAACAATCATTTACATTTCCTAATACGTTGCATTTATTTATAAATGAATAGTTAATGCATTACTTGTGTTTGCTCACTTGTTGGGAATGTCTCTTAAGAAGGATTAACAATTTTCATGTCCAAGCTTAAAGTTTAAAAATCTATCAAGGCAAAACAAATAAAAAGACATGACCATTATAAGAATTTGCCATTATTATTTTCTCTATTTCATTATTACAAATACGTGATAACATGTGAAAAAAAAAATCAAACCATGTGTTATTTAAGGAAGATAAGTCATATGAGCTATAAAAATAGCCTTGTAGATTAACAAAATTTAATACATCATTAAATGCTTCATACAAGCATTTAATGCATTGGTAAGTGATCCACATATTTAATGATCACTAAATGATCTACGTAAAGTATTTAATGCACTCCTTCAACATTCATCTTATAAAAAAAAAAGTCAAAATGAAGAAGAAGAAAATGAAAATGAACTTTAAGTTATAAAGACAATGACTAGATTTAAGCCTTTTAGTATTTAGGAAATAAGAATCAAACCTAAAAGTGAAAACTATACAATTTTGAAAAAACTTTTTTCTTCCTTAAATTTTTGTAAAGCTCTGAAACTTTTATTTGTCTAGAGATAAAATCTAGTTTTTGTTGGTTATATATTTATATCCATCTTTAAGATATTGAGTTAAAATCTAGTTTTTGTTGGTTATATATTTATATCCATCTTTAAGATATTGAGTTGTGTTGTTCCAAATCTTTATTCCTAAACATATGTATTCTGTTTGTAAAATTTTGGAGAAATTTGAGAAAGAGTACTCCTCTAATAGCTACTAAAAAAACAACACTCATGTTATAATTAGAAGTGAAAGTAAAATAATATATTATCTTATTAGCCGATAATTCAACTCAAGTTTTCAAGAATGAGATGTTGTTCTTCTTCTCAATATGTTTTATTCTTATTAACTTATCTAAAATTGTGATTTTTGAGTTTGCAAAATCAACAACTTTTTGAGTCATCTCATCTATACTTAATGAGTGGTTACTTGTGATTAATTTAGTAAGCATAATATTCATTTATTTTATTTTCTCTAATGTCTTAACTTAATTTTCATAGTTTTCTATTTAGTTTTTATAATTATATGAAAGAAAGATATATTGTACTTTTGTATTGTATATATATTTTAAAACTCTTTTGGTAGCATTTAGTTAGGAAGAAATGTTAGGAGAAAAAAAAAAACAATTCAAGGAACTTGGAAGTAAAAAAATTAAGGATATTAATGTATCAAATTTCACTAACTAAGCTTTTATACCTTGGTAAGTCAAAACAGAGTTTTTGCTAACTAACTTTAGACCAAAGAGCAACATCCTTTTGTTTAAATAGACTTTGCCCATTGAAAACTAAGTCTCACCCATACTTAGCAAGCCAAAACTTTGGCTCCGTAAGTCATTCATGTGATAATCTCTCATTGACTTGAAATTCAAAACACTAAAGAGACTTATGAAGGTGAAAAAGAAGCAATGAAGCACAAGAAAAGAAGATTAAGATGCTTATCTATTGAAAAACTTTCTTCGTGACTTGCATCATTTCTTCATCATCATTTTGTTTAGATTCCATACTATTGAACACCATGAATAGTTAAATCATCATTTTTTCGATGTTAGATATAATCACCAAGTTCTCTCTTATATCTTTTGTTATATTTATATATAGTTCTATATTTTTCTTTTCCATTAATGTTTAATATTGTTGGACTTAAATCTACCATAAACTAATTGAAGTTGTAAGAGATTGAAAAAATCTTACTAAGTTCTAAACTTGATATAACACAATCAATAAATCCTTTGTCTAAGAACAAAGAGTGACTTATTAATCATCTTAAATCATTGAACTTAATGCAAATTTATTATATTGGGTTGACAATGAAAGAATTGTGTTCAATAGGATACATTTTTCATTTGCTACAGATTGAAGTATAACTTTTCATGATAAAAATTGATGACAAATTGAAGTATAAGTTTTTATGATAAGAATTGATGACGAAAAGTACAATTCTTAATCCTCTAAGTTAATGTAAATTTAATATTAATAAGATAAATTAAATTTTTTTAAAAGAATTTCATTAGTAGTTCTATATAAAACTATTACCAATAAAAAATCATTAAATGTTACAAACATATCAATTTCTTAATTAGGTTTCCATTTTTGAGTGAGTCAAAGACAGACAAACACTCACATTTTTTAAATATTTTTAAAATTCAAATAAGTGGTAAATAATTTTTTACATCAAATGATATATTTTTTAGGAAATACCTAAAAGCTATAAAAGTTGAAAGACAATAATAGTAAATGAATGAATTTTATGTTTTCTGTGCAAATATGCTCATACATATAAATGTAGTAAATAATTATTTTGTAAAACTTTATTTTTTTCTTTTTACATAAGATAAATATTAACTATCTTATAGAAGAAAAGATAATATTTTAATAACTAAAGAGTCATTGGACAGCTATATTATGATAATAAAATAAAATAATATTATAGATAATACTTAATAGCCACTTAAGATACCTTTAACCCACAAATAAAAAAATATTATATATATTATGACAAAGTGTTGGGTAACCCTGACTACTTTCATAAGTAGTGAAAAATCTTAATATAATAGACAGATAACAAAGACATATATACCAATTACCCATAATAAATAATAAATAATAAATAATAACTTAATCTTCAAAGTAACTTAAAAAATATTTTAATTTTGTTTTCACAGTTAACAAACAACCTAAGCACATAGAACACATAATAAGATGAGTTAAAAGAGAGAAGTTATATCTTATAATTGTACCTCAATGTTATATTAACTTATAAAATTCTAGTTTTGATATATATCATCATTAAAATGCCAACAAGTTATTTCTCACTTAATCATATAAAAATTGATCAGTCAAAGTTTTTCACTAGTTCAATTTTAATATCTCCCCATAATAGTGATCAGTATAATTTATTTTCAATTTTATAAAATTTATTTGAATAATATGTATAAGTTTAATTTCTATATCTTTAACTATACAAAAAACATAATTTCTTTCCATAAACGTTTTACTTTTCAATATATTCTTTAATTTATGTAAAATAATTTTATTTATCTTTTTCTTCTTTAGTTCCTTGTTAAAATTGATCCTATCTAACTTACTGTAATTTGTTTCCTTTATAACTTTCAAAGTTTTCTCCCATTTTATTTCTTCTGTACCTTAAATTCCTTTGATTTTAAATTTAAATTTCTTAAATAATATCTAAATTTACCCAAAACAGTGTAAAAGTAAATAAATTATATACATTAATATATGTAAAGATATACAATTTAAAATTAATATACACATTAATATATAAAATCATAAAAACTAGTATAAGTTTTAACTCAATAAAAAATAAAAAAATAGTATGAAAAATAAAATAACATATTTATATCCACATTAATCACCATGTTTTCATTAATATTATATAAATTTTTCATATATTATTAACCAGATAGAAGTCATCATCTGTATAACTTCTAAAATAATTATTGATGAAGTAAATAATATTATCATTAATCATACTCTGTAGTTATTTAAATTATTCAGGTGTTCAAAATTAAATTCTATGCAGGTAGTAAAAGAAATAAACTAACTAATTCAGTTAAATGTTAAAGCATTCAACAATTGCGAATGAATGATAGATCTCAGACGAAGTTGCGAACTACTTCTCGGTCTTCCGCGTCAGTTTCCTTCTAATTTTTTTTTTTCTACAGAAAAACCTTTTTCGCCCAAAGGTCTTCATTTCAATTTGTGCAGTTTCGCTTTCATCATCACTCGCTACAATCAAGGTTTTTTTCTATCCCAATTTTTCTATTTTTATTTTGATTTGATTTTATGATCCACATAACAATGCATAATAAATTGTATAATTGATTTTAAAATGTTGTCGCTTATTTTCACTTGTGCTTCTCATAAATTTTTGCATGCTGATTTTTTTATTTTTATTTTGTTACTTATTACTCTATTATTGAGTTGTTATTGTGATATATTTTCCATTAGAGTTGCTCTTTGGTTTAGAGATGTTTTTCTGTTTGCTGGAATGATGAAGACATATACAAAAATACTTAAATGAAGCAAATTATTATATGTAGAATGGAAAAATGAAGTTGTTATTTGTGAAAATATACAATTTTTTGTTTTTGTTTTTGTTCACAGAAACCAGATTCTAGAAAATGGTGTGAGGTAACCGGATAAGGAGACACACAATGAGAGGAGAGGATAGGGTAAATACGGATCCATCGGGAAGGCAAGATTCAACTTGGGTATAGATATAATGTATAAATAAATGGTAGATAGTCATATGATGGAATCCTTCTGTCTCACAAGCACATAAAAGAATCATACTATATGTTGTAGATGTACATTGCATTTACATAGAAATGGGCCTAGGCCCTACATCCTTCTATCTCATCATCTAAAGATCATGGAGATCAAAACATCAATGAAATTTCAAGGATTGTCTTAAACTCTTAGCCTGACACCCCAAAGAAAAGATAAAAGAGGGTACCATCTCATCATCTAAAGGCAGTGGAGAGCCAAACAACAATGAAATTTCATGTATTTTTTTAAACTCTTAGCTTGGCATCCTGAAAGAAAACATAAAAGTGGGTACCAATGCAAATATTAACATCACTAGCACCATACCGAAGAGAAGAATATAGGTTAAGAAAACTTTACATTGAGACATTTAGGGTTCTAGATTATTTTTCAAATACATCTTATCTCATGCTTTATATTTTCTTGCTGCTCTTGTCCACCAGTTTTACAAGTACTCTTTTGTTACATCTTTTTTGGTACCCGTTATTTCAGATATATGCGCCAGGTTTAACCGTGACAAAAGTGGAGAATTTTGGACTTAGGATTGTACAAAATGGAGACATAGTTTTGAGGAAAGTCTTTGTCCCTCCCTCCCTGAAGATGACAGAATACAAGGAGTAAATTCTTTTCAGGACACAAACAAGGTAAAATTGTCATGATATACTTGTCTCTGCTGTTATTTCAAGAGCATGATTTCATCATTTAATGCATAACTAAAGAATGGTATATGTTTTGCTGTTTACATAACTTCTATGAGCCGAGGAAGTAGTAGAGCATTAGTCAATCTTGGTTCCTATATCTCCGTTATAATCTTGTATTTTGTCTATTACTTTCTGTGTTGCTTATTTGTTTTAGTTGTCTCAAACCTGTTTCACTTGTCATGGTTGTTTGGCAACTTATTGGTTTATCAATGGAAATCTATGATATGTGTCTTAGGTATTCTTAGATAGCATGCTAGTATACTTCAACAAAACTTTCAAAGCTTTCACTACAAAAGTGCAACAAATCATTCTAAAGTTCATTGTGTGTGCCATAAAATCTTTTCTAGGTACCTGAAGGAGAGGAATCAGTTTGGAGTACCATTAGCAGCTTTCCAAATCAGCCAACAGAAACTAAATGCTAGGGAGCATTCAAGCAATGATTCTTGTTGGTTGGTGTCTGTGCAAGTTGTATGATGGTGGTAAAATGATTCCAGGTCATGCTAACCTGGGGAAGGTAATTCCTAACCACCTCTACTCACAAAATAGAAGAAAATATCACCAAGTAAGTTGTTCTTAGTTGGGATATAGATAACTGATAATAAATTGTCAATCATCTTTCAGTTTTGAATTACCTGAGGGCAAGAAAAACAGCTACCTTGGGTCGAGGATTGATTGGCGGCAATGGAATTTTGGCTGATTTTCTAGTGGCAAAGGTTCTCATGCTTAATTTCTTGTTTGAATTTTTGTTTTGAACCTCCTATAGGATTTAGATTAAAATGGCTAAAGAGTGAACTTCTCTTACAAACTAAAATTATGTTGTACACTTATTTTTTGTGAATATTCTAACATCGAACTAAATCAAAAGCTAAGCTTTATAAGTTAATTTAATTTATAACAAAATTTCCATGAATGCACAATAAGTGGGGTTTTTTGAATGGAGACGGAAATGGAAGGTCAATTATACATGATGCTGATCTGTTTCGGTTTATATTTTGTTCCACACAAATACCAAGGTCTAAATCATACCTCATTCTGATGGCCGCCCTTGTCCACAATGTCAGACTTCATTCGTGCAAAACTTCATCTCCATATCATGACATTCTTACACAGAGTATTCAAGTTCCTCATCACACCATAAAGAACTCTCTGATAGTCGTTGTTGTTTTAGTTGATTTGTTAGTGTAAGCTTTAGTAGCTGGTAGTAGTCCATTATTAAACATAAACTCGAGCTTGCAAAATACAATTACCACTAGACATCCTATTAGTACTTTTTAATGGGGCTAATAAAAAAAGAAAGAAAAAAAAGTACTTTTTAATGGGACTGAGACATTAATTAAGCCTTGTTCGGGTCATTTTGTTCTCAGACATGTTTTCTGTTTTTCTTCTCTAATTTTGTAGGCATTCTGTCACTTAGAACCTATATACACAGTTCGAACGCACGTATGACATAAACACTTTGGTCACAAGCAGGGAAGTTACTGGTTTTGCCACTTTAAGCCGGCTGCTAAAAAAAGTAGGCGGTGAAAGTGTAAAATCTTTTCCTTTATGGATTATTATACTTAATTGGTTTATATATTTATAATTAACTAACAATGTAAAAGCATTCAATAATTAATTGTAAAAAGGTTTGTGTAGATAACAAAACAGTGAAATGAAAAATAGTTATTTTAGAATATTATTCCAGTCCTCATCCACTCTTTTTCTTTTGATTGGGATCGCTATGAATAACAGGCTACATGATTACCTGTTCTCGACTTTGGATCTGAATGTTTGAAACTTCTGCTTTAGCATCTCCAGTTTCTTAATGTTTGAAACTGCTACTTAAGCGTTAGGCATTGTCATGCTCTTGCTGTGTAAATGAACCCCGTTTGCTGGGGAAAGAACCAGAAAGGGCCCCGTAGGGAGAAACCTACTTTCATGCATTGTCAAAGTGCGTGGGATATTGAAAAAGTAATTTTCAGGATTTCGCATTTTATTCAACCAAGTTCTTAACTAAAAAGCAGGACTTACACAAAAGGAAAATAAACAACCCTTAGGTTTCTACTATATACTTATTAGGTAAATATAGTAGCAACCAATTGAAATCTAAAGTGCTTACCTCTATGCCAGAGGTACTGATGAACATAAACTGATGCTCATAAGCTGATGCTTTAGCATCTACATAAAGCATGCATTGCATGCCTTATTTTGTTCATCATTATTCGACGCTTACAAAAGAAACTCCGGGTAGAGAGGAATAGAATTACAGGCTCACATCCATCATCATAGATGCTACAATGCTAATGCCTGTGCATCTATCCCTTAACTCAAAACAGTTCCCAGAAACAGACTTAAAACGAAACCCCTTACATAAAAAGCCTTCAAGTCGCCACGGTTGATGTCAATTTTGGTCTGCATTCTGGGCATCCTTGTCCAAACCCCAAGACCTGATCTTGATCTGAAGCTCAGCCGCAGAAACCATGAATGAGACAATCTGAGCAGGTCTCAGTATCTTCATAATCTTCAGAGCTGTGTCTGTCCTCAAAGCATCTGCATCTGCCACCAGATTCTCCAATTTCTCTTTGAAAGCGCTTGGGACCAAACCTTGGTCTACCATGAAGGACCTGCTGAAGCACAATCTGCCCTGGCTTCTGGCCATGTCCACCAGCGGAGGATCTGCCACACTCTCTTGAAGCTTGGCCAAGTCATCGTTGAGGGTTCTCTCCTTCACCTTGGACTCCTTTTTCAGCTTACTCATCTTCTCCTTTTGGTCCTCTGTCAAGTCCCTCAAAGCTGTGTTCACAACCTGAAAAGCCACTCCAGGCTTGAACCCCCCAACCCAAAGAAAGGATTTTTCTAATGAACTGAACCATGGTGGTGAGAAAACAAGAAAAATATTGTGGTGTGCAAGCTTTGATTTCTCTTCAAAGTATTGGCCATAATGACAGATGACTCTGTCAATCAATGGCCTTACATCAGCTCTCCGCCCCTCCTGATACTGTTGCTGAGCTGAGAGAAGCTCACCAAGGAATTCTTTTTGGCGCACCATCCAGCCTTGGAGAAAGGCCTCAAATGAAGCGGCATTTACATCAGCCATTTGTGTATTCAAGGGTGAGAGTGATACAGAAAGAGGAAGGATGATGGAGAATATATATAGGTGGTCTTAGTGGTAGTGGGGCTGTTTAAAACATGTGCTTCAACGTGATTCTTTTGAAAATGGGGTTCTTGCAATTGGTTATGGGAAGTTATTGCCTTGCTTAGGGCGGAAGCATTGCTGTGATGGTACTTAGAAGGGCAGACTAAGGGCAAAAAACAGAGTCATTTGGAGCTAAACAGAGTGAGGGATATTAAGTTAAGGAAACAGACAGTAGAAAGACTAGTATTGGGACTGGTTTCGGTGATATTTGTCGCCACATGCTTGGTTTGGAGGCAGGTGTTAATGCTAAAGAGGTGTGGTGAAACATGGTGGGAGATTTTGGTAAGATGTGGGGTTGGTTGTTCATGTGAAGGTGCTCAATTATGGTGAGTGTGTTGGTATTTGGGATTTGGGTTTTGGATTCATACTTGGTGTGGGATTAATCAATTGACATGGTGACTCAGCAAGACCTTAAGGTGCCGTTTTAGTTTACACTATTGATTTCATGCCAAGTAAGATAGAGAAGTGCAGCAATGAAGCCAAGTAAGATAGTGAAGTGACACAGATTTTTGATCTGGCATGCTGTGAGGTGAATAGGCATCTTTTGCAACAACTGCTCTACCCAAGTCAGGAATTTTCACTTTATGAAAATATGCAAAATAGAGACTATTAAAAGCAATAGAAAGGTATGGTTACTTCTTCAAAAGTGAACCACGGTTTCAAGATAAAGCTAATTGTTAATACATTAGCAAAAGGTTTACCAATATAGCTTTTTTATTTCAAATTCACCTTTTTTTTCTGCATATTATTATTAAAATACAATTTAATCATAACGGACTAAATTGTATTTAATCATAACATACATGTCTTAAACAAAAAGATAGAAACTACTTTTATAGACTTGTTTTTTTTTTTAAGTTTATTAACATTTAGGGCCTAACTTGAAACTGTCATTCACTTTTAGTAACCAAACAAACCATTTTACCATTAGATGGTGACAAGATGAATGATGAATTTAATCTTTAAATATGTAAACAAGTGATAATTTAATTTTTGAAAGAAATAGAATACAATTCAGGGTCACACATAGATCCAATAAATCTCCTTAAAATAGACTCTAACATCATCTTAGAAATAAAAAAACTAGTTTCACATTTAGGGACCTAGTTGGCTATTTTCCTCTAGATGGTCGTAAAGAGTAAATTGTCATTTTTTCCCCTTGAATATGTAAATTAGATAATTAAGATCCAGAACGGAAATTCTAATTTAATCTATAATCCATAAATATATAAAGAAGCAACAATTACGTCCTGTCATGAAGTTTTCTTGGTCCATTTTGTCATTAACTTGTAAGGTTTAAGGACCAATTTAAAGTTGTAAAATGTAGAGACTAATTTGTTATCATGTTCTACAGTAAAATTTAATTATAGTACTTTTCACACATTCGAGAAAGAAGTAAAATTTTTTATCAAATCATCACCGAAATAGTCATTTTTCATGTTCTAAAATATAACTTTACATCATTATGACCCCAAAAGTTGTCATGCATGTTAGTTCTGTATTTTGTTGATCCACGAAGTGTGTTGACATATATGTTAGTGCACATCATTAACCTGCCCTAAAGTATAATTTCACATCATTATGACTCGTACAGTTGTCATGCATGTTAGTTCTGCATTTTGTTAATTCAGATCAGTGTCTTTTGACATGTATGTTAATGCACATCAGTAGAATCACTTGTACTGTTTTTGATATATAACGGTTTGTTATCACAGTTTCATACTAATATCACATGACTTTTATTCAAACTTTCATTCAGATAACTTCACTTTACTAGCTACTTTATTTCAGTGGCGGTGACACATGAAATAGCTAATGGACTTTGTTTGTTACTAGAGCGTTTTAAAACTAAGTTTAATAATGGTAAAAACTCTGCACATTGCCAACACTAACACTACGCCCCTTTATTACAAGGACCGTCTAATCAAATGAGATTCTCTGCAGAAAGTCTGGTCTATACTTGTCTTTAGGGCTAGGCATTGGTATAAGCGGTTGTCCCCTTCTTATCTCTTACCCTGTGCAGTTAATACTGGTTTTAACCTTTACAAAAATCCAACTTTCTCATGGATACATTGTTTTGCAGCAGAGCAGTAAAAAATTAACACTATCTCATCCAACAGATTGTGTAAACCATGGCAACTTGGTGCTCTGCACTTTAGGTGAGTGGTTTCATTGTTTTGAAATTTAAAATTTTAAAGTCTATTTGTGTATTTCAGTATTAGTCTTTCAGAAATTTATTTTGTATATTCTGAGATTAAACTTCTCAAAAGATATTTGTTACATATTTCGATAGTGCATAAGATATACACCGAATTCAAGCCAATGAGAAGACCTATGAAAGTTTAATTTCAGAATGTGTAACAAGTAGTCTTTTAGGAAGTTTGATTTCGGAATGTGTAGCAAAGAAAATTCTGAAAGCTTAATTTTGAAATATACAGATAGACTTTCAAAAGTTTAATACTGAAAGATATAAGATAAACTTCCAGTAGTTTAATTGCAAAATTGCAAATAGACTCTGAAACCAATTTTTACTAAGTTTTGGAACTTACATAGTTTTAGAGAAAATAATGAAAAGATCAAGGATGGTTTAAACATAATTGGCAAGCTTCCATCATAACAAGTAAAAAAATTGGATTTTTTTTTCTTTTACATGGGTGAGTTTTTTCAAAGATAATATTTTTTGTAGTTTAGTTCCAGTTAAGGCTGCTCACCTCTCCCCCTCATTGGTGTAGATTCAACCCATTCTGAATCTGTTGTTTACAGTCTTATCCTGCATTTCTAATAAATTGATTCCACTGCTTTCAAACAGCAACAATTCTAACCATTGGACCTTATCCTTCCTTCCTATTTTCAATGTGCATAGATATGCTGAATTCAATCGCCAATACGGGGAGGACACACGAATGCAATAATTTCCCCAGTTATCTTTCAAAGCAAAGACGATTATGTGCCAGATGCAATTAAACACTAAATGCAGATATCTTTTCTATTGAAATTTAAACCTTAATTCTTGACACTTAGAGAGTAAAAGACTAAGCATTTTCTGTAAAGATCCATCTTCATATGGACATTTGACAATAATTGCATATGGAGAGATTGTTAAAGACAGTTAAATAAAAGAAAGACTAGATCATTACATGTAAAAACTGCAAAGACACATGTTGTCAAACTCTCAAGTTAACTTGTAAACAGTTACAAGTTTACGTTTTATTAGATTCATATAAACTTTGAAGTTAGAAAAGGAATTAACGAAAGTTAAAAAAATGAGTTAACAAATTTGAAATATTGGTTATTCATTGACTCTATATTTTATTAGTACTTCAAATCATTTGAAGAATTAGATCCTTTTTTAATTGTTTGCACTTTTAAAACTTATATTTTTGTGATATTATATATGATTTGACCATTTTATATTTTAATTTTATTTAACACAAATGTACTGTGATTTGTTACTTATTATGAAATTGAAATGTTAGACTATTGTTGTATTTTTTTCTATGAAGAGAGTATTGTAGTATTAAAAGTATAATGTTAAGCATATATTACATTAATATTTGTTTTTAAACTTTTGTAATCTCTTATAGTTTAATTTGACAATCTTCGGCAAGACCCACAGTTATAAGAAGATGGTTTTAGGTTTATTTCTCCACTTTGGTGTTTCTGTTCTCTGTGGGCATAATGTGCTTGCAAACTGTGGGCTATTCATGGTGAATATTAGCCGGAGAATAAACCAAATGACTTTTTTTTATCAGTTAGCAATGATCAGATCACGACACAAGGATGGACAGTTTTTTTCCTCTTTTTTCCCTTCAAGTTGTTTTATAGGAAAATGGGTATAGTTATTTGAGATTAAATTCAAAATAAGATTTATTTTAGACTAGTATGAAGTAATAGGTTGGTTTTGAAAGGACGGATTCAATAGAACTTAAACATTCCTTTTTGCAAGTGATAGATTGTTTAGCGTGTAAGCAAGAATAATGTCTAGTTCACCCATAACTCTTATGATAAGTTCAATTTTTATCTGACAAACTTTTGAAAGAGTTTCACTAATAAAAATCTTTTATTACAAAGGTGAGAGTGCACAAACTATTTTTTGATTATCTCTTTTAATTTTCTTTTGAGACTAAAAACTCGAGTATTCTTTTAAGTGTCATTTCTGATTACAAACACATGATATATTTTGACAAGTTAAACTTTTTGAGAGAAGATATAACTTAAAATCTCATGGGTTGTTTCATAGAGTGAAAAATACAGAGGTTAACATTTTTCAACAAAATAACAAATTGTTTTTATATTTAGAACACCATATATCTTTGTAAGCTTGGATGATGGACACCTCAAAGCTTTTGCCAATATATAGCTTATCAAGGATTTAGTGGGAAGAATTATTTTGATAGCTAAGTATAGAAGGTTGCACTTCCTTACTTGTTGATACAAACCATATCGACAAACAAATAACTAAGGACACAATAGACACTTCACAATTAAGTTAGTCATCTCAGCATCCAAGACAAGGCCTCGCCAAACTCCAGAAGGACCTCAATTGAAGAAGAATTGGATATAGGCCAAAGAATAAAATGTTCTTTCTTCTGGTCTTTTTAAAAGACAAGTTTATATAAATATTGGGGCTCACTTTAGGGTTCGAAATAGAAGAATAAACTAGAGTAGGGTGTGCTTAGTAATTTGAGTAGGGTGTGCTTAGTAAATTGGGTTTGTGTTAAACCCACATTTCATGACATATGCACCTAGGTTTAGGGTTTCTTTGACCTACATTCTAGAAGGTTTCTCACAAAATGACACCACTACCCTCTCACTCTTGCTCCCCAAGTCACTCTCTCCTATATAAAGGGTGTCTTGCCTCATGTATTTTTACAATTGAATTTTTTAAATAGTAAAGAAACTCTGCAGGAGTGTTTAGTGAGACTTGGGTGCTCTCCTTTGTGGGTCTTATCTTGAAAGTGTGTACACTTCAAGTGGCGACTCTTCACCACCCATCTTGGAGTAGCCCATCCTCCAAGTGGCGTGATTCATTGCCCCTTTCTTCATCCTTTCATCTGTTCTCTTTTGTATTCTTCTTTTGCGCCACCTTTCATTCCTCTTTTATGTTCTCATGTCCTTTAATTTCGATCTTTACCTTGTTATCTTCATCATTGTGTTCATTCCGCAAGCTATCTTCATCATATTCACCATATTTGTATTTTTCTCTTTGCCCTCTATAAGTGAACCTTCACACTTAACCACTTGGTTAAGTTCGTGTCCAATGAGAATTTTCTTTGGATTTTTCACCACAATTGTTAATCTCAAAAAGCTTAAACAAAAGTGAAACCTCTAAAATGTGCCAATCTAAAATCAGCTCACATCACTTATGTTACAAGATGTAAACAATGAAACAATCCAATATATGATAGATAATGTGCAATAATATTGTACGAAAAGAATTGATTCGTGTAAGTTTAGAATCAATTAATTCTATATATGCATGTTTCAAATGTTAAAATCACAATTTTTCTTATTGGTAAAATGACGTTTTGGATGTTGATTGCACATATCAATAACTCATTCTTTAACAAATTTCATGCCTAATAAACTTCGTAAATGATTTAGTCTTTCTTCAACTAGGAGTTTAAGAAAATATTTATCTTTAGCTAGAACAACAACAAAGATAAGTGGTTCAAGCAAAGATTTATCTTTTAACAACTTAGTAAAATAGTTATTTCTTGTCATTTATGACAAAAAGAGATGCTGTCAAAATGCAACTTTGAGGTCATTTCATGTTCATGATTATTAGACGTTTGTGATATGCACGTGATGCACCTAAATTGTCTAATGAATATGAAACATATAAACTATTTATGCATGATACTTGTTGGAAATTGTGTTTTTTAACTGCATATAAATGCACATAAGTGCACGTGATATTTTATTATTCTGTTTTAATTATGTTTTAATTGCTGATTTAATATTTCTAGGTAATTGCTCATAAAATCATTTAAGGGTCAGTTAGTGCAAGTACTATAAATGTAATTGTTGGCAAAGATAATAAAATATCTTCCTTTGATTTATTCAAGAAAACCAACAATTGGTATCAGAGCTATCTTCTTGAGGGATCTGTGAGGTTAGTAGAGTGCACCAATGGAAGGAGGATCAAATTTTTCAACATTGGCACCACCTGTCTTTGATGGAGACAATTATCAAATGTGGTTGTTTATATGGAGACCTACCTAGAAGCATTGGATTTATGGGAAGCTGTAAAAGAGGACTATGAAATCCAGAAAACCCTACAGTGGCACAAATAAAATCTCAGAAAGAAAAGAAGATGAAAAGATAAAAGGCAAAAGCATGTGTATTTGTAGTTGTATCTCCTATGGTATTCACAAGGATAATGTCCTTGAAGTCAGCAAAAGAAATCTGGGATTACCTCAAGGCTGAATATGAAGGTGATGAGAGGATTCGTGGAATACAAGTGTTGAATCTAATCAGGGAGTTTGAACTGCAGAGAATGAAGGAGTCAGAATCCGTAAAAGAGTACTCTGACAGACTTCTAAGCATTGCCAACAAAGTGAGATTGCTTGGATTTGTATTAAAAGATTCAAGAATTGTGGAAAAGCTGCTTGTAAAGGTTCCAGAGAGGTTTGAAGCCACCATAACAACCCTAGAGAACACAAAGGACCTATAAAAAATTTCTCTTGTAGAGCTCTTAAATGCTTTACAAGCACAAGAACAAAGAAGAGCCACGAGAAAAGATGGAGCAATAGAAGGAGCCTTAACAGCCAATCATGAAGGTGGCTGGAGAAACAAAGGTAGCAAGATCGAGCAGAACTAGCAAGAAAATGGAGAAGTTGCTGCACACAATAGCAACAAAAGGAGAAATTACCCTCCTTGTAAGCATTGCAACAAGTTAGGTCATCCACCGTTTAAGTGCTGGAAAAGACCTGATGCTAAGTGCAACAAGTGCAATCAACTGGGGCATGAAGCAGTCATTTGTAGAAACCAAAGTGAGCAACAAGATGTAAACCAAAGTGAGCAACAAGACGTAAATGCTCAATTTGCAAATGAGGAGGAGGATGTACTTTTCGTTGCAACTGGTTTCTCCAACAATATTTCAAGTGCGTCGTGGCTAATTGATAGTGGATGCACGAATCACATGACTTATGACAAAAAACTTTTCAAGGAGTTGAAACCTTCAAAAATTTCAAAGGTCAAGATAGGCCATGGGGTCACATTTCAGTAAAAGGAATAGGAACCATTGTTGTAGCAACACATTCAGGTACTAAAACTATTACTGATGTGTTATATGTACCTAACATAAACCAAAATTTATTGAGTGTTGGTCAGTTGCTACAAAAAGGCTTCAAGGTGTTTTTTGAAGATAACCACTGTTTGATCAAGGATGCTACAGGACAAGATTTGTTCAAGGTACAAATGAAAGGCAAAAGTTTCTCATTAGATCTATTTCAGGAGAAGTTGACTGGTCAAGGGCTTCTCAAGATGCAAAAATCTGAAATGGAAGATGATCCACCATCTCTGACATATATCATAGATGTAACGTTGCAGTATGTGAACCTGCTGATCACAAAGAAGTTATCAATGACCCAAAGTTGAAAAAGGCAATGGAGGAAGAGGTGTATATGATTGAGAAGAACAAAACTCGGGAGCTTGTTGACATACCTCGAGATAGAAAGGTACATCAAATGGATGTCAAGTCAACATTCCTAAATGGATTTCTTGAAGAAGAAATTTTTGTTGAGCAACCTAAAGGTTTCATTGTGGAAGGAAAAGAAGACAGAGTTTATAAGTTGTCTAAAGCTATTTATGGCTTAAAAGATGTTCCCAGAACATGGTATAACTGAATTGATGATTATCTTATCAGCTTAGGCTTTGACAAAAGTCTTTTAGAATCTGCACCTTATGTCAAATCAAAAGGTGTTGAATGGAGATTAAGCAAAGCGAGGATGAAAAAAAATGCAAATTTGTTTACCAAGTCACTTCCCGCCAACAAGTTTGAGTTCCCAAGACAGAAGATTGGAATTTCCAGTTCAAAAAATCAAGAAGGAGAGTTGGAAATTGTGTTTTCTAACTGCATATAAATGCACATAAGTGCACGTGATATTTTATTCTTTTGTTTCAATTATGTTTTAATTGCTGATTTAATATTTCTAGGTAACTACTCATAAAATCATTTAAGGGTCCATCAGTGCAAGTACTACAAATGTAATTGTTGGCAAAGATAATAAAATATCTTCCTCTGATTTATTCAAAAAAACCAACAATACTATAACAATGATGTATCTCAATAATTCATTCTTAAACAAATCCATGCGTAATAAACTTTGTAAATGATTTAGTTTTTCTTCAATTATGGATTTTGTGAAATATTAGTTAAATGATCCTTTCTGGATACAAACTATAAATCCATAATCCCCATTTGGACAAGGTCTATGATGAAATAATGTTTGATTTTGATATGTTTTGCTCTAGAGTGAAAGATAATATTCTTAAAAAGACTAATTGTGACACTATTGTTGTAAAAGATTGGAATGTTCCCCTAAAAGATGTTGTAATCTTCTAGTTAGTTCTTTGTCCATGGAAGTTATGAGCAACAACTTGCAGCTGAAATGTATTTTGCCTCTATTTTAGAAAGCGCTTTGGTTCCTTACCTTTTGCTCCTCCAAGATCTAAGTTCCCACCAAGAAAATGTCATCCTCCACTTGTGTTTTTTCTTTCTACTTTGTATCCAACGTAGTCTACATCATAATATCCCAAAATTTTAAGGTGTATGATTCTTTAAAGCATAAACCAAGATTAAGAGTATATATTAAATAATGAAAGATGCATTTAACTATAATAAAATGTACTTCTTTTGGGTCAGATTGAAAACAAGCACATAAATACACACTAAATAGGATGTTTGGTCTATACATTTTTAAATAGAGAAGTGAACCAATAATTTGACGATAGATGATGTTATCGACTTCACTTGATTCACTTTCTATACCAAGAGTTGAGGTTGGATGCATTGGTGTTTTTCATTTTCTTGGTGTCATCTAGCTTGAACTCTTTTAGAAGCTTCTTGCATACTTCATTTGATGCATGTATATGACACTTTCTACTTGTTTTATTAGTAGACCCAAGAAGAACCTTAGTTCTCCCATCATGCTCATTTCCAACTCATTATTCTTGTGAGTATCCCTTAGATGCTAGCACAAATTTGTTTCTCACAACCTTACCTCGTCTAACTTGTTTATAATACCCATTTGGGATGAACTATTGACTAGTCCCTTGATGGACTTACCAATTGCAATATGTCGTTTTTTTTAAATGATTAAGCTCTTATCGGATAGTTTGTACTTAGTTTTCATCATCTAATGTTTCATTGAATCCTTTTTTTTATTTTAGATATCAAGGAAGATTTATCTTTGCAGGGAGATCTACTTCTTACGCCTTCTTTTGGATTTCCTAGGATAGCAACATCAACCATTTTTTGCAAGTTATAAATCATGTCCAATTGAATACTTTTCCTCAAATGGACCATCCATTTGTTTTCAAAGCTTCTATGTTCGTATTTGTCCTTCGTGGTTGTTCTTGCAAATTAAGATCCACAAAAGAATTGTCTAACTTTGATAATTCCTTACTAGGTGTGTGGTTATTGAATTGAATATGAATGACTTCTTCAATTATGGACATTCTAAAGTTTTATTCTCTATAAGTCTTAAACGTCTCATAATATCCAAACAAAATTCCTCCATCACTTATAGAATAAAACTTTCTCAAACTCTCCTTGGTATTGAGTATAAAACATTGAATTTCAAAATGATGGAAATACAATATGTTGGATTTCTTATCTTTTCACAATTCCCAGGGAGTTTGTTTTTTTTAATGGTTTAATGTAAATTTTGTTTCATAAATAGTAAGTTGTGTAAACTGCTTCTTCCGAAAAAATAAAAATAAATTAGGAGTAGAGTTTGCACTCAACATCATTCGAGTCATTTCTTGTAAATATCCATTTTTCCTCTCCACACAACCATTCTATCAAGGTGTTCTCGGAGTTGAAAAATTATGGTTAGTTTTCACAAAATGCTTGAAAGTTTTCATTTTCAATTTTTTCTCCTTGATCACTTCTAGTAGAAACAATTGACAAACCGTTTTCATTTTGAATATGTTTACAAAATTTACAAAGACTTTGAAAGCCTCATTCTTGCGGTTCAAAAATTTCACACATGTTTATCTAGAGTAATAGTCTACCTTGATTAGATTGTATCATTTACCATTGATAGTTCTGCTAGGACCAAACAAGTTCAAGTGTATCAACTTAAGAGGTCTTTCAGTAGAAGCTTCATTGATGCTTTTAAAAGATGTTTTAACTTGTTTTCTTTTCATATATGTTTCGCAAATAATATTGTCTTTGAATGACATTACTGGCAAACCCGTTATGAGGTTGTGTTTTTTTTAGAGTAACCTCAAACTAACATGATTACACTTTTTATGGTAAATCCAATAATCTTCCTTGATCGTCATAAGTCATGAGACTTTTTGAGTTGACAACTTGTTCATGTCAATCTTATACAAATTACCTTATTTATTAGTAGTAAATAATTTAGTCTCATTATAATATTTAATTACTCATTGATCTTTGTTGAAAACATCACACCCATATCACAAAATTGACTTGTGCTAAGTTATGTTTTACATTGTCTACTAAAAACATTTTTAATAAAAGATAAATATTTCATACTTATTCGACCGATTCATATTATTCATTCTTGTTGAATATTATTCATTCTTGTTGAGTGTCTCTGAATATGACTTTGCCTCCTTTCTCGTTATTTATCGTAAGCATCCACTGCCTATGTACTATGATTGAGGTTATTTTTTGTTATTGAGCTAGTTTGCAAGATGAGTTATTATACTTTTAGACTTAACATGACATATACTATTCATTATGATTTTTTTTTCTTATATCCAATCTCATGGGGTATTTTTATTTTCTTATAAGAAGATTAAGAGACTTCTCACCTATAAGATTTGGGTAGAACTTTCTTTAATGAACTGTTTTAGTTAGTGCTTTGAGTCTTAAGTCCTTGTTTCATATTCGTGATCTCTTTACGTAGTTTTTCATTTTTTTTTCTAAGAGGTTAAGGTTTTCATTGAGAGGATTGTCTATTGTTTCAAGTTTAGTTTTTAAAAGCTCAAGATATTTAAATACATTTTTTTAAATCCCTTTGAAGATATTTCAAAGCATTAGTCTTTTTGAAGTATTGAAAATAACTTCATAATATGCTTGAGTAATGGAATGAATACCATTAAAGTTTACCTTATCATCAAAGTCCCTAGAATGTTGATAAGATATTGTGGTTTCCATGAAACAAACCATGAACTTCTTCCTTTCTCTCATCCTCAAATTCAGAGAAGTCATGATCTTCTTCTATCGACATAAAGCTCCTTTTATTGAAGATCTTTCACTTTTTTTCCATCTTGATCTAGACATTATGATTTGAAATGTCCTATTCTCTTGCAATCATAGTAGATGGCTTTCTCCTTTTTCTCCTTAGATTCCTTTGGGTGTATCTTCACCCTTTTCTAAATCTACCATGCTTTTTTAGCATCTTTTTGACATTATGCGTAAGGAAAGAAAAATTGTCATTGTCATCTAAGGAATCGTCTAAAACTTCTAGATTCTTAGATGATGTTCTTTTCATATGATTTACTGTGGACTAGATATTTAGCTTTGTTTCTCTGCGCATCTTGTTGAAGCACTTTCAAGACTTTTGAGTTCTTCCAAGGAAAACTTGTCAAGATTCTTGGAACATTAGTGCAAAAAAGGTCAAAGACAACAATTCTTTTAGCAATTAGACAACGATTTCGAAATCCTTGTCTATCAATCTCAAGGTGATGGAAGCGGCGGTGATAGAGGGCAGCGACAACAACGGTAGGGGGCAAACAGAGCAATGATGGAACAATGAACATGAACCTTAAAAACTGAACCAATGGAAGAATGAGCAATGAACCAATGGAAGAATGGAGGAAAAATAAGATGAGAATAGAATTGGAAAAATAAGCAATGAAGGTAGGAAGAACTTTCAAAGGCAACGACGACAGCGGTGAAGGGAAAGCAGAGCATGGTGGTGGAGCAATGAACAAGAACCTTAAACAATGAACCAATAGGAAGAATGGAAGAATAATAAGCAATGGGTTAGGAAGAACTTACAAAGGCAATGAGTGAAGAGAACATTCAAAAGAGTTACTGAGAGAGCACAAACAAGAAGAAAGAAAACATAGAGAACAAAAGCGTAAGTGGCGCGGGGCTTCGAATTAGGGTAATAACGAGGGTATATATAGCGGTTGTAAGAGGAACTACTGTCTATTTAAATTTGTGATTTAAATAAACAACAGTTGTTGGATTAGAATCGTTGTCTATCTACCCGTTTTAATTTAAAAAATGCCACCACATTTTGATAGACATCATTTGATAGTGAAACGATATATATTAGCTGTCATAAATAAGCGTTTTTGCACTAGTGGAAGCTCGTAGGCTGTTTGTTAAGATCTTCATTGCGGAAAAGAGTTCTTAGGATTTTTTCGAGAACATTATAGTTATTGTTAGAATAATTTTTCTTGGTTATATAACTTAACTTGTTTAAATTGGTTAAGTAGTCTTCCCTAAAATGTTGTTTTGCTTATTAGAATTAATTACCAAGATATAACCTTTTCTTGTACCTCTTTGTATTCTTGATATAATTTTCTTCTATAAATAACAAAGATTAGCAAAGAGATAATCAACCTCTCATGTTTTTTTTTATCATATTTTCAATGTATCAGAGTGTGAGTCGATCCGCTATGCTAATTTTGCAGTTTCCACTACCACACCATCATCCTTCGTTGCCACTATTTCTCCTTAGTCATTGTTTTGATTCGAGGAACACTTAGTTCTTTTCATTGAGATATAGTGAATACAATGCGTTTTGTCACCATTAGTCATCGTTCGTTATCGTCGTTTTCATCCTTTTTCTCTGACTACCACCGAATGTAGTGCATCTTGTTGTGCAACGTCCAACCCACCTGATCACGTCCCTTACTTCTTCGCCATGCCACATGCGACATCTCCATTCGTTGCAGTGAAGGTCATGTTGATTAGTGTGCTAACTTGTTGATTTGGGTGTTGATCTAGACCTTATTTTTTTGCTATAATTATGATTATTGGTGGATTCTTCTTTCAATATGTCTTCCCTTTCTCAATGCTTCTTTTGTAGGATAATTGAACAAACTCAAAATAAATGTTTCTCCTTACATGATTTTCATAACAAGACAACAACCACATTTCAATCTAATAAGGTGAAACCACATTTTTTGATAGAGTATCAAGAATATCCCAGTTTGAAGTCTGTTAGCTAAGTACAGTCTTTCACTGGTTTTTCGGAAGCTTGCATCTCTCAAACCTTGAAATGTCAAAGTCCATGAATAATTGACTTAGTTGCTAGAAATTATATTTTTTGTTAATGCTTCCTTATTTTTTTTTCCATTTCTAATGCTAAAATTATCCATGTTATTATTACTTTAGCTAATGGATCCAAAGTCACTTCTCATGGAATTGGTCAAATATCTCTTTCTCCATCTTTGAACTTAAAACATGTTCTTTTTCCCTTATTGTACTTTTAACCTAATTTCCTCAAGTCAATTAATAAATATTTAAATTGTTTTGTTATACTATGTAGAACATGTCGACTAATTGATGAAAGATATAAATCTTAGGGACTCAGCTATCTAGGCACTAGACCGTCAATGTCTTGTTTAGCATCCTCTTCTCCCAAGCTTCTACATGTGGGTCATCCACATTTATCAAAATTAAAAAGGATGGTTTCCAAACTTAGCAAACTCCAAGTGTTAGAATGTGAGTCATGTCAGTTAGAAAAACATATTAGGTTTTCTTTTTTGAGAAAACTAAAACAAGAAGCAACCTTATTTTTTTTATAATTTATTTTGACATTTGGGGTCCATGCCGAGTCTCTTGGGTTTTTTTTATTTTATCACTTTTATTGATGAATGTTCTCATTGTACTTAGGTTTACTTGATGAAAGATTGTTTTGAAGTTTTGAATATCTTTGTGTTTAATTAAATTAAAAACAAATTTCGTCAAGCGATCAAGAATTTAAGGAGTGATAATGCCTAGGTATACTTTTCTTTTGGTCTTTTTACTCTTTCACATAGAATTTTACGTCAGATCATATGTCCTTATACACATTAACAAAATGATGTAACAATGAGAAAAATAAATACTTAGTTGAAACTACTCGTACATTGTTGTTTGGTGCCAGTGTACCTTACCATCACTGGGGTGTTGCTATTCTTATTTCCTATTATCTTATTAGTAGAATGTCCTCTTCTTATTTGGACAAAAAGTTTCATATTCCATAGTGTTTCCGAATGAACCTATGTTTCATATTTCTCATCTAGTCTTTGGTTGTGTGTGTTGAACATGATGTGTTTATAGGCTTGGATAAACTCTTAGCCTGAACTATCATATGTGTCTTTTTAGGATATTCTGGTCTTCAAAAGGGTATCATTGTTATTCACCTGACACTAAAAACTATTACATATATGCAAGTGTTACCTTTTTTTTGAAGAAACTACTTTCTTCTCTTCCTCTGCATAAGATGTTAACTTTGTCTAACAGATCTTGCTTATGACTTTAGTTAATCCCTTTGTGTATCCTACTCCTAACATTGTTCCAACATCTCCCAATAATTCAAATTTCTCTCACTAGTTTAGTTCACCTCTACCATCACTTCCTCTTATCACCTCCCAACAACAGACTCAAATGGTTGGTCCAATACCATATGTTGAGTCTTCACCATCGTGTTTCCATACTACATAATACAAACCACCTCGATAGGCAGATGACGAAGGACACAACAAACACTTCAAAATTAGGTCAGTCATTTGAGCATACAAGACCAGGCCCCACCAACATCAGAAGGACCTCAACAAAAGAAGAAATGACATAGGCCAGAACATCAAATATTCTTTCTTCTAGTCTTTTTACAAGACAAGTTTATGTAAATAATTTTGGCTCTTTTTGGAGGTTCCAAATAGAAGAATAAACAAGAGTAGGGTGTGCTTAGTAAATTAGGCTTGTGCCAAGCCCATAGTTGAAAGGAATAGAAAGAAATAGATGAAATGTATTTCTGATGTGTATTAAAAATGTGATTACAGTCTCTATTTATAGACTGTTTTACAACCTAATTAAGGAAAGAAATAATAGGTAATGAAAGACAATTATAATGGTTGTTTAAAGCTATACAAATCAAATAAAATAAAATCACTAACAAATTTGTCCTAATAAATATAAAATGAAATCTGCATTTAATTACAACATAATTCTCTTGATTATGCAACACTCCCCCTCAAGTTGGTGAATGTATATCTATCATTCCCAGCTTGCAAGTAAGATCTTCGAATTGTTTTGTGGGAAGTCCTTTAGTAAACATATATGCCAATTGTAGTCTTGACGGGATGTACTCAGTGGTTATAAGACCATCATCCAACTTCTCCTTAATAAAGTGTCGGTCTATCTCTACGTGCTTCGTTCGATCATGTTGAATCGGATTGTGTGCAATACTGATAGCGGACTTATTATCACACGCCAAGCCCATAGGAGCTTCATATTTTATTTTAAGGTCATCAAGTATGATCTTCACCCATAATAGTTCACACACCCCTTAAGCCATGACTCTAAATTCTGCCTCTGCACTTGATCTTGCAACTACATTTTGCTTCTTGCTCCTCCATGTCACCAGATTTCCACCCAAGAACATGCAGTAGCCTGTGGTGGATCTCCTATCAACAATCGATCCAGCATAGTCAACATCAGTATATACTTTCATGGATAAGTTTTCCCCCTTTTTGAATAACAATCCTTTTCCTGGAGAGGCCTTTATAAGTACTGAAGAATTCTATCTACTTCCTGTGAGTGTCTTTCCCTTGGATCATGCATAAATTGGCTAACCACACTAACTGCTTAGGCTATGTCTGGCCTAGTGTGTGATAGATAAATGAGTTTTCCCACAAGTCTTTGATATTGTGTCTTCTCCACTTTTGGATTTTCCTCATCATTCCCAATCCTATGATTTTGCTCTATTGGCACTCCAGTGGGCTTACAACCCAACTTACCAGTCTCTTTTAGAAGATCAAGGATGTATTTCCTTTGAGAAATAAAGATGCCCTGTCTTGAGTAAGCAACCTCTATCCCAAGAAAGTACTTCAGCTTCCCAAGATCCTTCATCTCAAATTGAGCAGATAGTCTCTCCTTCAAATTTTGTTTTTCAATCTCATTATCACCTGTAATAATCATATCATCTACATAGACCAAAAGTAGAGTGAGTTTACCATTCTGAGAATGTTTTATAAACAGAGTATGGTCACCTTGGCTTTGTTGGTACCCCAAAGATACCATAGCTTGAGTAAACCTTCCAAACCAAGCACGAGGTGATTGTTTAAGACCATACAAGGCCTTCTTAAGTCTGCACACCTTATTTTCTTCATTAACATTACCATAACCCAGTGGAATCTCCATGTATACTTCTTCCTCCAAGCTTCCATGCAAGAAGGCTTTCTTAACATCAAACTGATGCATCTCCAAATTAAAGTGCGATGCCAAGGAGAGAATAATTCTGACTGTATTCATTTTTGCTACTGGAGCAAAAGTTTCCTCATAATCGATCCCACAGGTTTGAGTGTACCCTTTTGCAACCATCCTTGTTTTATATCGATCCAACGTGCCATTAGACTGATACTTCACTGTGTATATCCACCGACAACCCACTGCCTTCTTATCCTTTGGTCTCTCTACAATCTCCCAAGTCTCATTGTTTTCTAATGCCTTCATTTCTTCATTCATGGCTCGAACCCAATTCTCATCCTTTAAGGCTTCTTGTACTGATGTAGGGATTCTAATAGAATCAATAGCTGAAAGAAAACTCTGGTGCTGCAGAGAAAGTTTTTCTGTAGACACAAATTGAGATATAGGATATTTGGCACAAGATCTTTTTTCTTTTCTCAAGGCAATAGGTAAATCATCTAGGTTAGTTTCATTTAAAGTCTCAAAAGTCTCATACGTATGAGTTCTTACCTTCGGTTTAGACAATTGAAGTTGTTGTTCGATCAGGACGGGTTCTTGTTGCCTTCGTTGGTATTGTTTCCCAAAATATCTATCCTCATTATTCTTCTCTGGTAATGATGTTGGCATAGGGTCTTTGTCATTCTCCCTAAGAACGAAATCCTGCAACAAAGGAAAAGGTGGCAACTCAAGGTCCTCAGTTTCTTGAATACTCTCCCCCTGAAGCTGAGAACTAGGAAAGAAAGACTCTGTTTCATGGAAGGTGACATCTTTGGAAATATAAACTTTACGACTTTGAGGATGATAACATTTGTACCCCTTTTTGTTGGGGGCATAACCAATGAAGACACATTTGATGGCACGAGGATCTAACTTACCTCGATACGGACTATGAACATGGACAAAAGCTGGACAACCAAAGACACGACTCTGAAGACTAGTTAACATGGGAATAAAAGGATAGAATGTGGTCATAAGTTGAATAGGAGTAACACCCTCTAGAACCCGAGAGGGTAATCTATTAATCAAATAAGTGGCAGTCAGGACGACTTCCCCCAATAAGATTTTGGAACAGACATTTGGAAAAGTAAATCTCTAGTTACCTCAAGGAGATGGCGATTTTTTCTTTCATAAACCCCATTTTGTTGAGGAGTCTCCACACAGGTTAATTCATGAACAACTCCATTTTCCTGAAGAAACTTTGAAAGGTTTTGGTTCACATATTCTCTTCCATTATCAGAACGTAATCTCTTAATTGGACTTTCAAATTGTGTTTGAACCATTTTGTAAAAATTTACAAACAAGTGAAAAACTTCAGACTTATCTTTCATGAGGAATATCCAGGTAACGCGAGTACAATCATCAATAAATGAAACAAACCATTTTGCACCCGAGATATTAGGAATAGATGAAGGTCCTCATACATCAGAATGAATAAGATCAAAAGGTTTTGAACTTCTATTATTATTCGAAGGAAAAGTTGTTCTATGGTGTTTAGCAAACTGACAAACATCACAATGAAAAGACTCAACCGATAATTTTGTAAATAAAACAGGAAATAAGGATTTTAGGGTACTAAAAGGAGGATGTCCAAGATGTCTGTGTTGAAGCCATATTTGAGAAGATGACCAAGATTTAGTGCCTTGCTGAAGACTAGAAGTGTGTGCCTATAGTTTAGCACATTTTTTAGTTTCTTCCTATTGTAAGTAATATAACCCGCCCTGCTCTTTAGCAAGTCCAATTGTCTTCCCCGTGGCAAGATCCTGAAAAACACAATGGGAAGGAAAAAATGTCACTGCACAATTTAAATCTTGGGTAATCTTATGAATAGACAAGAGGTTATTAGATAGGTTGGGAACATGAAACACATTTTTTAAAGGGAAGGAATGTTGAAGGTGGATATTACCACGACTAGTAATGGGGGTATTGGAACCATTAGCTACAGTAATATGTTGGTTATAAGATAAGGCATTGTAGGATGAAAAATAAGAGGAATGAGGTGTCACATGATCAGTAGCACCAGAGTTTATAATCCAGATATTCTCAGTACCAGAAGCATTAAAGGATAAGAAATTAGAACTCTTACCACTCATGGTTAAAGAACAAGAGCTAGTCTTACTAAGAGAGTTCATGAGAGCTCGTAAACATTCCAACTCTTCTTTGCTGAGTGAGGGGACCTCCTCTGCTATTTAAGGAAAAGGTAAGGTCGTACTTTCAGAGTCAGATGATGCTTGATTAGCATGCCTTTGTATGGTACCTTTGAATCCTCCAGTATGTTCCAAGAACTTCTCCTTTCCATGAAGTTTGAAGCACCTTTCCTTAGTATGACCTGTCTTTTTACAATAACTGCACCAACGATCTTCACGATTAGCCTTTGTGGGAGGCTTTCCAAATGAAGGAAATGAACCTTTTATAGGGCCCTTGCCAGTCGCCATAGCTAAACTATCAACAGAGTAGTTAGTACTTAGAGCTGAACTATCAACGGAGTTGCCCCCATCCAACATTACTAACCTCCGAGTTTCTTCCCCTCGTACAATGTGAAAAACCTCTGAGAGAGAAGGGAAATTTTCCTTTCCCAAAATCTGAATCCTAATTGGATCAAATTCAGGATTTAATCCAGAAAGAAATTTAAATATGCGTACCCTTTCAAGAAATTGTGCTAGTGCAATAGAGTCATCTGTGCACTTCATCTTCAAATTTTGATATTGATCTAATTCGATCCATAAACCATTCAACATACCATAGTAGTTTGTTACTGAAAGGCTCCCTTGGCTGGTATGAAAGATCTTGTTTTCTATCTCGTACCATGCTGCAATATCCTTTTTTCATAGAGTATGTTTGACAAAGGTTTTCCCAAATCTCCTTAGCAGTGGAGAAGAACATACAATTTCGGCTAATCTCTGGCGTCATAGAATTCCATAACTAGGTCATGATAAGAGAGTCTTCATCGTCTCAGTCTTCATATTTCGAATCAATTTTGGCCGGAGGGTTCCCTTCTAGGTGACTCAATTTCTTCTTTCCTTTGAGAGTAGCACGAACCAACTGGGCCCATTGCAGGTAGTTGTTTCCATCGAGACGATAACTGCTTTGCAACATCAGCAAATCAGTGGAGCTAAGAGAGGTTGTGTTGTTAGTCGACATTGGTAAGAGTTGACCGAAATACGACAAAACTGGTGGTGATTCTGTTTGGAAAAAAATGTTGGAAAAAAAAATTCTGGCAGCAGCGGTCAACGTCGGCGGAGGTCAACAACGAAGGTCGGCGTCAGCAACGGTCAACGTCAGTCGGCAGCGAAGGTCGGCATCAGAGGTCGGCATGTCTATCAACGTCGGTCGGTAGCGAAGGTCGGCGTCGAGGTCGACTACGTCGGTCGGCAGCGGAGGTAGAGGTCGGCATCGGAGGTCTGCAACGTCGGTCAACAACAAAGGTCGTCGTCAAGGTCGACTACGGAGGTCGGCGTCAGAGGTTGAGGTCGGCGTCGGAGGTCGGTGGTAGTCGACGGTCGGCAATGGTAGTATTTGCAGCAAGCAATGAAGGTTGCCTAGAAAAGTAATTGCAGCAATGAAGGTTGCCCAGAGAAGTAATTGCAGCAATGAAGGTTGCCCAGAAAAGTAATTGCATCAACGAAGGCTGCCAAAAAATTGCAGAAACAGCGTCTCCCATATCAAGAGCTCTGATATCAAGTTGAAAGGAATAGAAAAAAATAGATGAAATGTGTTTCTGATGTGTATTACAAATGTGATTAGAATCTCTATTTATAGACTGTTTTACAACCTAATTAAGGAAAGAAATAATAGGTAATGAAAGACTAACAAATCAAATCACTAACAAATCTGTCCTAATAAATATAAAATGGAATCTGTACTTAATTACAGCATAATTCTCTTGATTATGCAACACCCACCTTTCATGAGATCTGCACCTTCTAGAAGGTTTCTCACAAATGACACCCCTACCCCTCTCACTCTTGCTCCCCAAGTTACTCTTTCCTATATAAAGCGTGTCTTGCCTCATGTATTTTTACACTTGAATTTGAATTAAGAAGAGGAACTCTGTTAGAGTGTTTAGTGAGATGAATCTCCTAGAATTTGGGTCTTATCTTGAGTGATTTACACTTCAAATGACGACTTTTCACCACTCATCTTGGAGTCTCCTCCCCTTCTAAGTGGCGTGACCACACCTTCATCATCCTAAGCTTCATCTTTTTATTTTTCCATTCCTTTATGTTCTTGTGTTCATCTTTTTCTATTAAGTTTCCATCTTATTTCTTTCCCTTATATGCCCTTTAATTCTGCACCTATTCATCATCAACACCATATAATTGTGTTTTCTCTTTGTCCTCTAGAAGTGAACTTTCACAATTAACCACTTGGTTAAGTTCGTGTCTAGTAAGAATCTTCTTTAGGTTTTTCACCATATTCTACTTAAAATAAAAATGAAAAAACCATAAAGAAAGTGCAACCCATAAAAATGTGCAATTCTAAAATCAACTCACATCACTACATCTCTTGGTACTCAGTCTACACGCAATCTTCTTCCTATTTACATTTTTCTAAGCTATGATTGTTTGTCCCTTTCCTATTGTTCTTTATCTCCATTGCATCTTTCATTACTACTTGATCATCCTGGATGGTGGCAAGCCATGATTGTTGAAATGCAGGCTCTTGAACATAATGGTACTCAAGACATAGTTCATCTTCCACCTAGACAGAAGGTTATTGGTTTTCATTAGGTTTATGCCATTTAAGTTGGGCCAAACAGTGAAGTTGATCACCTCAAAGCTAGACTGGTGGACAAATGATATGCTCAAATCTATGGCCTTGATTATGGTGAGATATGTTTTCTCCCATAGAAAAAATGACTACTATGCATATCTTCTTTGTCATGTCAGTTATACGTCATTGGCTTTTCCATTAATTAGATATAAAAAATGTTTGCTTCATGGTGATCTAGAAAGGAGATATAAAATAGGAGATTTACATGGAGTAATTTCTTGGTTCTATTGCTTAGAGAGAGTATGATTTAGTTTATAAGTTACATCGATCTTTTTATGGCCCAAACAATCTCCTCATGCTTGGTTTGGAAAATTCAGTCACATTGTTCAAACTTTTAGATTTAAATGCAATGAGGCAGATCATTCAGTTTTTTCTATCATTATACCTCTCATGGATAATGTGTGTACTTCATTGTGTATGTTGATGACATAGTTACTACAAAAATCGATGCTACTAGAATTTCACAACTAAAGGAACACTTATACAATAACTCTCAGATCTAAGACCTTGGAAGTCTTACATACTTTCTAGGCATTGAAGTAGCTTGACCAAAGGAAGACATTGTAGTTTCTTAAGGGTAATATGATTTAGATATCTTGGATGAAACAATCATGATTGAGTGTAGACCAATGGATAATCTTATGGACCCAAATAAAAAAATTAATGGCAGATCAAGGTCTTTCTAACTCGGAGAAATATAGAAGACTTATTGGGAACCTTTTTTGTTTCACCATTACTAGACCTAATTTATCTTTTGCAGTTGGTGTTGTTAGTCAGTTTATGCAAAATCTTTGCATTTATCATTGGAATGTTATGATCCACATTTTAAGATAGCTCAAAAAGGCTCTAGGGCAAAGTTTGTTGTATGAAAATAAAGGAAATACCCAAAATTTTGGGTATTGTGACGTTAAGGGTCTCCAATGGATAAACGTTCCACTACAAGGTATTGTATTCTCATTGGAGACAACATTATTTCTTGAAAAAGCAAGAAACAAAATGTGGTTTCCCAATCTAGTGTTAAAGTTGAATATAGGACAAATGATAGAACTTGACTTTCATTTCATTTGAGAGAACATGTTGTCCAAAGAACCTTGTGTTGAGTTTGTTGGATCCAATGATCAACTAGTGCATGTATTAACAAAATCTATAAAAGATTTTTAGATTCTATTTATATGTTTCAAGCTTGGCATGTACAATTTTTATGCTACAACTTAAGAGGGTGTTAAAATAATTTATATTGGTTATATAACTTATCTTGTTTATATAGGTTAAGTAGTCTCCTAAAAGGTTGTTTAGCTTATTAACATTAATTACCTAGATATAGCTTTTTCTTTTACCTCTTGGTATTTCTTATTGTAGCTCTTGGTATTCCTGACATAATTCTCTTCTATAAATAGAAAAGATCAACTAAGAGATAATCAATCTCTTAAGCTCTTTTTATCATATTTTCAGTTTTAAGTGTTATCAATATTTCTTTCAACTATCAGAGTCCATTGATGACTATATGGAATATGTGAAACATATCTTGTATACTTTTGTTTTTTTCCATACTAAATAACTCATACTAGTGTATATGCAAGACCAATGTAGCAAGCAATTTATATTAGTTTACCCACAATTATTAGGTTACAACCAATTCTCCTTTACGAAATTTTTCAAAGGAATCACTCGGTCATATTTCTCAATCTCCTGCTAAGACTGAAAACTCGAGTATTCATTAGTTGTCACCTCTTACAATAAACATTTGATGGATAACAAGAGTAACTCTTAAAGGAGAATATGGCTAGTAATCTCATGGGTGAGTTACTTCACAAAGTGAAGAATACATATTTTAACACTTTTCCACAAAAGAATAGATCGTTTTTGTTAGAATTAGAGGCCTTAAACAAGAGGGGGGTGAATTGTTTATGAAATATTTTCGTAAATATTGAAGGTGGATTGAAAGCCTTTGAGAAACAATCAATTAGAAATTTGTTCAGCTGATTTAAAAAATAGTTTTTCACTTAACAGCAGAAAATCAACCGGTTGTTTTTGTGAAACAACCGGTTATTTATATCAACAGTTATAAAATTTAAGCAAAAACAGATTTAAAGAGATAAGAGATAGAAAGATTCACACATGAAATTTATACTGGTTCACTCTTATCCAAGAGTTACATCCAGTCCCTAGAAAATCTCTGAGTATTCCACTAAGCAATCAAACATATTGATTACACAACACACACCAAAGTGGTGATCTTGAACCCTTCAAGAACACACATCACCTTTAGAAAACAACACCAAAATTCACAGAACAGTCTCTGGATCTGCACAACAACAGTTCTTACAGAAATACAATAGTCAAGAGAGAAAAGTAATGATAACACCTGGTACAATCACATATTGAATAGTAGAAGTATAATGCAATCCTATTCCACTCTTAGAAAGAATCCAAAGCTTTAAGCAATTTTGGAAAAACTTGATCTAAAGTATTCTCATGAATTAGTAACAACCAGGAGCGTAAAACAGATTATATATACTCCAATTAGTTGTTAAAAACATTTAATAGAAAAACCAAATCAATTTTAAAACAAACATAATAGATAAAATTAGTCTAACTGAATTTTGTTAAGGATTTTCAAAATCAACTGATTGAAAACACGAAACAGTTAGTTGAATTGGCTTGACAGCAAGGTCAACCAATTTTCAAGCTTTTTCAAATTCTTTTCAAAAATACTGAGTGTAAAACAACCGGTTGAAACGACAATTCAACAGGTTGATTTTTCACTTCCTTTAGAAAACATATCTTTTTTCAAAAGAACTTGAATCAAGCAACATTGGATCATATCTATGAGTGGATTTATAAATTCAAACTACACAAAACTCACACAAACAAACAACAACAAAGTCTTCAAGCAATCTTCTTGAATTTGAAGACATCAAAGTCCATGTTCAACAAAACTTTGAGCTTTGGATTTGAGCTTTGGATTGTCGTTTCAACAACTTTGAGCTTTACATCAAAGCCCGTGTAAACTTGGTTGATGAATACTTAAAAGTTTTGACCTATATGTAAATCATCAAGAATTTAACTATTGGTTGGTATAATCTTTATTGATAAAATCTCTTTATCATTGACAACATAATCATTAATCTTTGTATCGATGTTGATTAATATAGCCTCTTATTTTATGTCCACCATTAAGTATAAGAGGTTGCACTTCCTTACTTGTTCTCCAAGATTTAAACAAAGAAACAATGGTCAAATATATAACAAATAATGTGTAATAATATTATACATGCTCTACATTATTTTAGATTGAATTAATTCTATACGTGGATTTTCAAACATTAGTGAAATCACAAGTTTCCTTTTTGATAAAATAACACATTGGAAGTTGATTACACAAACCAAGTTTATTTGAACCAATTTGAAATTAATATAATTAACTTTTATGTACATACTTTGTGTGATTACTACTTTAATGCATACTAGATTTATCAGTTAATGATTAAGGAGTACAAAGTATTAGAAGATTTGGCACAATTTTAGTTTCATAGAATACAGATTAGGAAACTCAAACAATATAAGATATTGTGTAATACATCACATTTATATTAGTTATCATTAAAATTTATTCACAGAAAGATAATCTATTAAATTTTATACTAGTAGCCAAACTCATTCACGGCTCATCCATACCATTTGATAATTAGTATGGACTACTTGGTTTTGAAAGTAGATACTAATGTTCATCACACCCTTTTGAATCTTACAACTTTTGAGAAACAATAATTTTGTTTTTCGTTTTTGCCAACCTAAGACTTGTCTAACCCTTTATTTTCACAAACATGTCTGAAAACGAAATATTGAACAACATAAGCATTATATGTACAATCTCTGGAACGAGACTACACAAATATTTACTTTTGAATTATATCACAGGAGACCACACAAACGTGGTCTTGAGCAGAGATGTCTTCCATTAGCTTTGACAATTGCCATAACACCAGCAGTTATTCCAGCACAGAGTACAGAAGAAACATAGTGGTTTGGATTTCGGCCAGCTATAAAATAAACATAAAAAATAGGAAAATGAGAAAAAAAGAAGAAAAGGAAACTAAAACATCTCTTTATTCAGATGCAAGAAACACAATTGTATACCTTGCTGTAAAGTGAAGGTTGTTGCTGTCAAACCTCCAATTATCAAAGCTGATGCAACAGGGAGATACTGCATGTATACAGTTTTCCATAAAACATGTCAATGAAGTGTGATGCAATTATCTGTCCATAAAACGAATTTAAATTTACATGTGCTGAAATGGCTTGACAAGAATTTAGCAGTGTGTATTCTTTCCAAAATTAATTAGTACACAAGAATGTATAATGAAACAATCTGTTTTGTCATCAAATCATAACATAACTGCGCCAAGGGAAGATGATCATCTCATTTATGCCAATCGTACAAAAGCACCACACATGCCTTGTCATCTAGGCAGAAACAGCTACATGGATCAATCTCTATCACAATCCATATAAGCCAAAACATGATCTCCAAAAACTGAAACAACTTCTACATTATTCCATCCTTCTACCATTTGGGTGCTAGGCGAGATCATTGACATCCTAGATGACAAGGTCTCAACTGAAGCCAAATAGGATTATTTGATGAATAAGGGCAACTATGTTTCTTTTCAACCAGGTCAAGGTTGTCTTGTTTGCTTTGCAGGACGGGGAGTTGGTAGAAATAGAAAGATGAGGACCTGAAACTACTCACCGTTAGAGGTTCAAAGTTATTTGACTGGAAAGGAGAAGGAACGTTTCTGCTGACACTATAGTGACCGCTTATCAGATCCAAGGCATCCTGCAAAAGATATGGAACTTACTAAAGACTTTCTAAGATTGAATGCCCTCTAAGAATAATGCACAAAAATGAAGATTGCCTGCCGAATTCCATCATGGAAGTTATTCAAGTAATATCGGGAAAGCGCGCTCAGTCCATCTTTAATCATTCCAGTTATTGTTTGTTTCCCATATCTGCACATTATTTGCAGAATGTATCAGTACCACAGAAGGGAAACATAGCAACACAGGACTTTCAGAACCAAAAGTTCCATACCTAACTAAGTCGCCTTTTAGGGCATGAGTCCCAGCATACTCAAGGCTTATCTCATCACCTTGCTCTGCCCACACTAAAGTATATAGAGGTCAAATAAGTAGGGCAATGATATACAGAGAATGCAAGAACTATTCTGGAAACTCCTTACATATTCTAAATTTTCCATATTCCTCTTCGAACATTGAAATGCACTCAGAGGAAGTCAGCACTCCAATCCTCTGCAACTGAAGATTTAATGATTTCTGGGCCAGATAACACTACAAATAACATAAGGATAATCATATCAGAAATGGATTAAGAAAAGAACAAGTCTTAGCATTCACTAATTCCTATCAACAAACCTGAGTAACATTTGTTCGATCAAGGGAATCAATACAGTTTGCTCTGAAAAGTCCTCTTTGCTCCTCTAATACATTTCCTTGTCTATCTATCAAGAAGTATCTGCTCAGCTGAAATAGCAATAATTAAAAACCTGAATTATAGATTTGCCAGTATACCTGGATTGTGGCAACTAGCTATTGAATATATAAAACTTTATTTTTTTTTCCATTACCTTTGTTTTTCAAAATCCTCTGAGATTTCATCAAAGAGGATTTTCAGATTATCAAAGTTTGAGCTCCCACAATAGTGATGAAAATCAAAAGCAACATATCTGCATTAATTCATTACGTAAAAATATAACCTTAAAAGAGAAAGGAAACTAGGACAGAGAACACTCAAGAACAATGAAACAGTTTTAATACAGTCAAAGCAAACTTCATAATTTCATGGATATAAAACAAGTATATGCAGAAAAAAATTATGTTTAAATTATCACCCCGCGTGTTGCTGCTTTTGCATTTCAGCAGCATATGCTGCACTTAGTTGACCTTCTTCACCATGCTACAACAGGAAAATTAAAATGAATTTACTCAACATAATACACAAAAAGTAACAAGCACTTAAAAAGGGAATATTGGATATGATAACTGGCTGATGATTATTAATATCCGTAAGGACATAACCAAACTCAGCCAAACTTAAAAATTTGGAGCAGAGAAAAGGGTTACTGGAAAGAGAGAAAAAAATCTTTCGACTGGCAACAAATCTTAAAAATCAATTTATTGGTTTAAGTAGAAAGAGAGAAGAATGAAGCCATACTTTATCAGTAAGATCAAGTGCTACAATCTCTCCGTATCTTTGCATAAGATCATGGAAATGACGCTCCACAATCTTGGGCTGGAGTAGGAGTGGAAGGGGAAAAACAAAAAGAAACATTTATTAATTTAAGTCTCATGATAAAACTGTTAAATAGCAAGCAGAATTGAGAGGGTAAAAGTATACTGTTTCCTCATGACTAATAACCCTAAGGTGTGGTTTATAGCTAAGATCAACGATCTGCTCCCAAAGAATAGGAATTGAACCTCGAGCCTGTGAAACAATCAATTGGAGTACAAATCACAAATTGGGAGACTAAAAATATTGATATTTGTTTGTGTGTGTGAGAAAAGTGGAGCATCCCTGGGATGGAGAGGTTTTCAGTAGCCATTGCAGCCAAAAATAGCAAATTTTCACGTCCTACTGCAGTGCTAACATGATAGGGTTCAAAAACTCATTGTGCCCCCGAAACAACATTGTTTAGAAATATTTGGGCAAATTGTTAATCTCCCATTTTCTATGTTACCTGTATTTTAACCACAGTTCCAAGACCATCTTTTTTCCTGTGTTTCTGTCTTCCTTCATCCTTTAGACTTCCTAGTTCACTTTATGCTAATTTTTATCTATTTTGTTATGTTCTTTTTCTACCAATTTCATCATCATTCATTTTTTAATTCATTATGTTCTTGTTGCTCCAAGATTAATGGCGATTGTGTGTAAACTGTGGCTTATTATTTATCATGATTTTTTCAGAGTATTTATATGTGCAGTATAAATTATTTAGTTTGTATTTTAATAATTATAATAGCATTCATTCTGCTTTCCACTATAACAGCTTCAGAACTGGTTGCTATATGTAAATACACATACTTCTATTGGTATGAATACAAAAGCACTGTTAAATTACAGTTATTGGTTGATATTTAATTCCATTGGCTAACGATACCTAGAGGAAGTATGAAATCATTATCCCTACTCGAAACTAAGAAAATTTTAAAATCTCCAAATACACAAAACTATATTTGTAAAGCAAATAAAATAGTGAATCTATACATTCTGCACATTATATTACTTATTATCTATATTCAAAAATTTGAAACTTCATGAAAATACAGCATTCAAAGTCCTTCAGCATGTTTGACAATAGTACAAATTTTCAGAAACACTCACAACATGCTAGTTAAAGCAACATGTATAATAATACCTGCAAAAATGAGAACTTGAATTCTTCAGTTTCAAGCAACTGTTCGGTTTCAATAAAATTAGCAGTGTCACCTTCAAAGTTAGCTCCTCTTCTCCACATTCTTGTTCCTACATCAACATTATAATGAGTTTTTTCTAAAAACATAATAATCTCATTATAATAAGCTTTTTTGGACATTGTACCTAGACGCCGTGTACATCTCCTTGAAAATAATGTTACGATAGCATTTGAATCTTTTAGCTTTAGCTGTGCTCTTTGGAAGCTTAAGCCCAGTTAAGGGGGAACATAGCTGGCTTCTTAAACCAAACAAATGCCTACATTTTATCATATTATTGGCAATGACAGAATGCGGACACACACACACATAAAGAGAAATGGGGGAGGGAGAGGAATGGAAGCAGAGGCAATTTAAACTTCAGGATATTCCCTTGCACTATGGGCACGATGAATCTGTCAAGCTGCCATAAAAAAGATAGTTGTTAAGGAGACTACCTAATGATCATGCTAAGAATGAAAAAAGGGAAGTTCATTAAAACTTCAAACCCTTTTTCTTCATAAACAAAATATTTCCTTTTACTAGTGAAACTAAAAGTACTTTTACTTCATCATATATAGGAAGAACTGCCAAATAATCTAACCTTATGCTCAATAAGCTCTTCGAAAAGATGTTTGTTCCAGACAAATCGAGGATCAGCCTGAAATACGAGTAGAAAATCAGAACCTAAAACTTTCATCAAGTTTCTACTAATAATTTTTGTTGTAAATAGCAGATGATCAGGATAAAAAATATTCTCAATATCTCCATAGTATTTAGGAAAAAAATATCTTCAGAATCTTCCTATTTATTTCAGCATATTTTTATTTCCTTTTTTTAAAGGTTTTTGTTATTGCAAATAGAGATAATGAGAATGTAATTAGTGTAATTGATATCAATAAAATAATTCTTTATTTTCTTACATAGTTCAAGTATTGCATTAAACAGTACCAATGAGATCAAGATGCCTTTATTTGATCTTTCCTATTCTACAATTAAATGCATCGGAGAAATGGTCCAACAAAAGCATGATATAACATGTCGACTCCCCAAGGGTCAAGAAGCGTGGAAGAGTACTACAAAGAAATGGAGCTCATCCTAATGAAAGCCAAAATTGAGGAATCAATGAAAGCCAAATTGAGGAGTCAATGATGGAGGCAGCCACGACAAGGTTCATCCATGGCCTGAATAGGGATATTCAAGATGTGGTGGAACTTTATGACTACCACCACACCTTCGAAACCTAGTTCACCAAGCCACAAAGGTGGAGCTCCAACTTCAAAGAAGGGGGGAACACAAGAAGTCCTCTCATCTAAGAACTTTCCAACCTTGGAAATAAAGAGGTATGAAGGTAATCACTCTCCTTCTAAACCTTCTTCCCCATCATGTCCTTTAAATCATAAAAAGAAAGTCAACCCAGGCAAACCCAACTCCTCCTTCCATCAACATCATTATTCTTCTCAACCTTTTTGTAAGACTTATTCAACAAACCACCCTACTATTACTAGCTCTATTAAATGCATAAAAAACTATTCGATTATGAATTATCAGAATGTTGGAGAGGAAAGCCTCACTTTATGGAGATATCATATGAAGAAGTAAATTTCAAACCACTTAACAATGGATTTGATTACAATTATTCCCAGAAGATCAAGAAATATGTCAACTAACCTGCTTCCAGATTGGCTTACTTGTCCACCCATCTACTAACTTGCTTCTTCTCTGCAAGCTGGTGGACATGATAAATTACATTTTATGAAAATTTCAGCCTTGGTATGATATGAATAAGATATGACTTAGGGTCACAAACTTCTCCAAAAACCCTTATAGGAAAGAGAAATAAGAGAAAAAACTAAATAAGTTTCCCATAAACTAATTTGTAGAAGTTCTCATATAACTTATCTAAAATATAATTTTTAACTTGTGCAAAAACCTTATTTTAGCTTACGAAGAAACTTATTGTATTTTTTCTAGAAGCACTTCTATACATATTTGCCCAAATAATCCCTACGATGATAATAAACCAGCAATAAGTTAGTGATTCTTACTTTAATGTAATATCTGTTTCGTATGAATAGTACAAGCCTGGCATTGACTCCACTACTTTTAATAGGTTCACGAAGTAAGTCTCATCCTTTTTCTACAGAAAGGTAGTATACGAAAGATGTATCATGTATGTGGATCACATTTACAGAATTTTAATAATGCATGAATGATTTCTGACTTTATAAATCCTTACTTCTTGGGCAGTTGAATACCTCAAAGCATCATTACATGCAAGTACTCTCATGGACATCAAGCGATATACTGGAAAACCAAGGAAACTTCCAACTTCCTTCCGAGAGGTTATTACAACAGCATAAGTTCCTATGTCCATGCACAAAACATTGAGCCTAATTGAGTATAAAGGAAGTTATGTTGTCAGACTGAGTGTTTACTGAAAAAAATAATTGAGAGTTCATCTCAATTCTTTTTGCTTGCTCAACTTTTTTACTCCAAAGCAGATCAATGAACATGATTTACTCATGAAGAAGGTAACATATTAGACATGCATGCTTAAAAAGAAAGGTGAAAGAATAACAATTGTATGAACGAACGGCCTCTTTTACCAAAAAAGCATTCCTATGTACAAATATTGATGTGCAAACAGGATTAGATTTATTTCTTCCCTGGCCAACAAACATCTCAACCAAACAAAGATCATCAGAAGGAACAGGACTAGGTTTAGATGTTAATACCATCCAATCTAGAGGATCTTCACATGCAAAGGACAAATGAATCAATGTGACAACAAATGCAAATGCAAGTATACATAAAAATTCAACACGGTAAAGGACAAAAAATGTTCTCCAATTCAAAATAACCATGTTTTGCAAGACATATACAGTAGTGCCATTGCACGGTAAAATTTGTGGCCAAGAACATTGGGTCGCAGGCTTCTGGAACAGTTTCATTATATACGAACTCAAGATAAAAGTGTACAAGCATATCTACCTACAACCAATCTTATGGTTCCCACCACACCATAAATTGTAGATTTCCTCAATGGACTTCCAGAAAGTGTGTCACCTGCAAAAAAAAATAAAAAATCAGAACAGAAATAATTGCAACAAAATGATCAATTTCAAATACTCTTTTCATAATTTGCAATCTAGCATACATGGAGCTGAAACTAAATAAACAACAAAGATCCAACCAAACCAGAGAAGGTAGAAACAGTAACATTTGACAATAACTGATTCATAAATGTGCAAATGTTTATACTCAACATATAACACTACACATGGCACGATCTTCCCCCTTTTCCACAATGACAACCAACCAAACTAACATCCACCAACACACTAAATAAACACCATATCCACAATTAAACAATATATTCATAAAATTCCAAGCACCCTCAAAAAGGTTTCCACTTTCAAAATAACTGAACTTTCAAACTTATTTTCTCTGATCAACAAGCTGTAAACTTCATAGACATTTCCTGCATTTTTCTAAGCAACCAACCACTAAGTGAAGAAACTGAAGCTCAGAAAAGAAGATTACCATCATCAAGTAAATTGATGTTGCCATCGATACGGTTAATCAGGAAGCCCTGGTTGGGGGATAGACGTGATTTGATCACGAACTTGTCCTGAAACTCGAGCAGTTCCAGCTCATCGTAAAGCTTGAATCTTTCGAGTGAACCCGAAGAGGGTTCATTGTCCATTATCACAGAATTGCAGAAACAAGACAACCCCAGAAGGAATTTGGCTGGACAACGTTATTAAGACAATATTTTGCAATATGATGAGAAAGACACAGGGACCAAAATGAGCATTTCCTCTTCAACAACCAAGAACAATTTGGTGACTTTTTATAGTAAATTACTATCATACCCTCTCAATATTCGTAACCCAATATCTTATTCGTAAACCAGATGAACAAGTGACGTGTTGGATTTAGTTTATTACAAGATCTAATCATGCATTACCAATTAAGATAAAACAACCGATTAACAACTAATTATATTAATATTTTAAATATATTTATTCTATTTTTAGAATTGACTATTAACATTCACTACTATATTAAAACAAAGTTGTCAAATGATTTTGTTTTATGAATTGTCAAAAGTATTGTTGGTTTGTCAAATGTTTTTAAAGAAAACCTAATTCTTAACAAATAAATGTTTTCTAAAAAAACTGAACTTAACAAATAAAACAGAAAAAGAAGAATTAGCATACCTGAAAAGTTCTTAGGAAATAAGTTATTAATCCTAAAATTAATAAGCTATAATCTAATAATAATAAGAGGTATTATAAATTTACTGTTTTGCAGAATGGAAAATTATTAATAATACATACATTGTCTATGTAAAAAAATTTTATTGTTAAAAATCACACTGTGACTTTTATGTTAGTTATTTGAAAGGTTTTTTTTAATAAATTGATCATTCAAAATACCAATGGATATAAATAAATAAAAAATTATTGCTCTCAATAGATTAAGATTTTTTTTTTAATTATGTTCCATGTCACCTTGATTAAATTTTTAACAGTGTTTGGTGATTTTTTATTAGACCCTCATATTTGACACTATAAACAGTAAAAACATATATTTAACAAACAGATAAATTAATATTTTAATCTAAAATGTTATAATATTATTATGATGGATTGTTGAATAGTGTTAATCACTATGTACAGTGTGAATAAAACTTTTTTCTTTTTTATATATAAATTTCAAGTGCACAAGTAAGCAAATTGTGTAAACTTTAGAAAAGTAAACTAAATATCATATTGCATAGAAGTTCTATCAAAATTTACTTCTAAAGTATTAGTATTCATAACAATAAAACAGTCCTCTGATTTCCAACGAAATTCTTCTACAATTATTATCGACAATTATTCTTGTGAAGGATAATTTAATTTAATAGCATTTAGAATTTTCCTATAAAAAATATTGCTAACATGGATAGCATTTTTTTTATAACATTTATGTTTTTGGATTATTTTAAAAACATATAATTATAACATAAAATGTAGTTTTCTATATTGATTATAGTTATAACTTAGAAAATCAACTTTCCAGATCAATTATAAATACAACTAATTTCTACATTGATTGTAGTGTGATTAAAATGTCTTGTTTCTTTATAGCACCTGCAATTAAATTGGTCCTAGTTGGATGTAAAAAAAAGTAAAAAATTAAGCCATTTTAAAGTTTTTATGAACTACTATAATTTTTCTTGGTAATATACATATTTTTTAATATAATTAAGATAAATTAGTCTGATATTTTTTTTAAACATTCAAGAATGTTCATATAAGAATAAAAAAACTATGACATGTATGACAAATCACTTACACTAAAAGAAAATTATGAAATATAAAATTAATTTTAAAGACAAAAAAATATTATATTGATTAAATTATATATTATTTTAGAGACTAACAAAAATATTTGTATCTAATTTAGTTTTTATTATTGATAAATAGTTTTCAAATTGATATCTAATTAACTATCAAAGTTTTAGCTAGATATTATCAATGTTATGGTTATCAACTTCAGAATCTAAGTAACTGATAACTAAAACCTTGATTAGCTAATCAGATACAAATTTATAAACTATTTATCAATAATATAAACTTAGATAGCAGTAATTTTTTAGTCTTTAAAATAGTTTCTAATTTAATCAATATAGTATAATTTTTTTGTCTCCAAAATTTATTTCTATTTAATGATTTTCTAGTACAGTAATATATCTCACTTAGTAAATTAATTGCATACATGACCATAACAGATGCTTTAATAAACTTTTTTAAACCTTTTGTTTGATATTTTATTTCATCTTAGAGTTATTTTAAATGCATAAAACGTGTTCTTGTAAAAAATAGAGAAAAGAAAGAGATAAAATTGTATTGTATTCAAGTATGCATATGTGAGTGTATAAAGGAAGAATATAAAGGCACCCAAAACAATAAAATATGTAACTGATAAAAAAAATAGATATATCAATTACCTAGCATTTCCTTATGAACTTATGTTGAAATTAGGAATCACCATAAATTTAAGAAACATAGATGAAGATAGAGGTTTGGTTAATATGTCAATTAGCTGAAATCTTCTAGGAATATGAACAAGATGAGCTAGGCGTTGTTGCATCCAATTATGCACAAAAAGAGATCTAATTCAAAGTGTTGGAACTTGGATTGCATGACAGGATTAACAACCAGATGAACTGAATCAAGATTGTCAGAGTAAATGGTTGAAACAACTGAAACAATGCATAACTCTTGTAGGAGAGACGAAATCCAAACAATGTTACAACCAAGGTAAATGTAAAAACTTGTGGTAGACTTGCAATCATCCAAGTTTGAATCCCAATCAGCCTTACTGAAACCAATGCTGGATGAAGAGCTCAACTGTTTAATAAGTAGACCATGAGTAACCGTCCTTATAAGATAAGATTCACTTGATTGTTTTCTAATGATGCTCTTAAAGGTTATGCATGTACTGAGAAACTTTGTTGACATAGTAAATGTGTAAGGCACCAACGATAGATCTCTAAAGAGTGGGACCTTCAAAGGTTGTTGATCCACCTTAAATGAGATGTAGAAAGGTGACCATAGGTGATGGAGATCAAGCTCAAGAGAACATGGAGGCCAATCAACAAGATTAAGAAGAGGTAGAGGCACAAATGGAGGACGCCCATGGAGGTCAAAGCCCACCTCAAAGGCTTACAAGAAGCATGTTCAAAGCTTTAGGAGCTAGGGGACATTTATTTTCTCTTTTTGTAATTTCTTTAGTTGAAGGTGCTTAGAGGGAAACATTAGAAACCTCTATTGTTATAGCATCTTTTAGTCTTTAGTTAGGAGCTTTAGGGGGGGGGGGTGTTAGTAGATAGGTGTAGAAGTAGAATAGGAGGTGCCAAAGTGAAGGAAGGAGTCACACCTTCCTCATGCTTGGGTTTTGGCGCCGATTCTAGATGATTCTTAGGAGGGAATTTTTAAATTTGTGTTGCTTACATTTCAGCACCTTAGGCTATAAATAGAGGTGCTCTCTTTGTAAAATTCAGATTTGAATTTATCTAAAGAAACTATACTCAAAATTGGAGTGAGCATTGGAGAGCCTTTGAGCCTTCTTCTCTAGTCTTATCTTGAAGGATCCATGGTGTCCTCAAGTGGCGGCAGCACTCTCATCTAGGAGCAACCACACTTCTAGTGGCGAGATCATTCATCATTCATCCATCTTCATGAGCAATTCTCTTCTCCTTCCTTTCTTCTTTGTTAATTCCATGTCTTAGCTTGTTCCTTGTTGTTTTTGGTTCGGCAATTTCAGCTTAATTTTGTGTTGCTTCGGTTCTTTCATCATGCTTTGTTGTTCTTCATCTTTCTTCTTCATTTTCCAGCTTTTTGTTCGGTTCAATTTAATTTCCAGCATTCAAATTCAGTTTGCTTAACTTTTGTGCCTTTTTGTTCGGTTCAATTTGACAATAATTGGATCTTCTATATGAGTTTGTGTTTTGGCACTAGTTTTGGTGAGTTCTTGTTCATAGAACCTTGATCCATTTCTATGAGAAAGTGCCTAGCTCTTAACCAACTCAAGATGATTCCTAAGAATGTCAAGAATCATTCTAATTGTGCTAGTGGAATCACATCAATAGGAGTGGGTTAAGAATTTACATTTAACAAATGTGCTCTATAAAGAAGTTCTTCAATGTACTTTGTTTTGAAAAGATGGAAACTTATACCTCAATGCCAAAAAACTAGTATAAAGAACCAAGGTATTTCAAAATGAAAAGTTAGTTTAACAAAGAAATAAGAGTATGGATATCAAAGGAGGAATTCTCAGCTATTATAATATCATCAACGTATATTAAGAAAAAGATAGTAGAAGCATTAATAAAATGTGTAAACAAGAAATGATCGCTCTTGGTTGGAGAAAAATTGAAAGACATAAGAGCTTGACTGAGCTTATGGAACCATGAACGAAAGACTTTTTTGAGGCCATAAATAACTTTGTTAAGCTTGTGTACCTGATTAGGATTGGAAGAAATGAAAACAAGTGATTGTTGCATGTACCTAGTTTCTTCTAGGTCCTCTGGAAGAAACACATTGTTAATGTCAATTTGGTTTATTTTTTAGTTTGATGAAAAAGCACATGAAAGAATGATAGGAACAGTGGTAGGCTTAATCATTGGAATTAAAGTTTCATTATAACCAATCCCAACTTGCTGATGAAAATCCTTGGCAGTCTAGCTCTATACCTTTGAAAAGTGTCATCAACACTATATTTATTTTTGAACACCCATTACAGCCAATAACAGTGACACAAGAAGACAAATTGGTTAGATTCCAAAGTCTGGTTTTGAAAGAGAATTGTTTACAACTTATGTCTTACTTTTGTTATATAAATGTAGTAGGGAACCAACCACCTATCGTGGGGGTGAGGGTGATGATGTAGAAAAATAATAGTTACAATGTATTGAGATAATATCAAGCGCATAACAGAAAACTTAATTTGCTGCAAAATGCAATGTAGTCCTCAGTAGCTAGAACACGTAGGAATCAAACCAATATCGCACATAATATTGACTGATAAAATCTGAAGTGCATAACAAAAAAACTAGCATGATGAAAAGACAAAGTCAGATCTCAATATCTATAACACACAACAATCAAACTAATTCACTCAGAGAACCACTTGGAATGATTATTGTTCCTACAAGATCTAAACCCTGCAGAACACTTCCTCTTGTGATGATCTTCTCATCTTTTCGGCCTTTCGGTTAGTCTTCTTTCAGCTGGATCTCCTTTGGTTTGGACACGATGGGGGCAGTACCTGCGAAGACAATCCGACGATCAAGTCAGACCGAGAGCTAAGTACCAGAAGAGTGGAGAGTGAATGGTTACCTTGGGTGTTGTGTCTCTTCTGCTATTTATACTGCTCTAGATGGGCTATGGCTGCTATGCGCCTGCTTTAGGGTCCAAACGAAGACCCAATTGTGCCTTAACCGTGCTTATCACCTAAGTTGGCTTGTTTATACCTAATTACGTGTTTAGTTTTGCATCTTGTCGTCTAGTCGGCTTTGTCGTCTGGTCGGCCTTTCGGCCATCCAGTAGTACATATGCCCCCCAGGCTCGAGTGAGTTGGTATAAACGTAATGTAGAGTCGAATTGTCGTGAGTGTTCGCAGGCCGAGTGTGTTCGTGATTGCTCTGTTGTTGGATGTCGAGTGTGGTGAAAGACGTACGATAGATGTAATCTTTGGCCGAGAGGTTTTCTTTCGAACTCTCTTGGCCGAGAGGCCGAGAGGCCGAGAGACTTTTCTTTCGTACTCTCGGCAGGGATTCACTTGGGTGAATTCTTCCTTGGCCGAGAGGTTTTCTGCGAACTCTCTTGGCCGAGAGGTTTTTCTTTCGTACTCTCGGCGGGGATTCACTTAGGTGAATTCTTCCTTGGCCGAGAGGTTTTCTTTCAACTCTCTTGGCCGAGAGGTTTTTCTTTCGTACTCTCGGCAGAGATTCACTTGGGGTGGATTCTTCCTTGGCCGAGAGGTTTCCTGTGAACTCTCTTGGCCGAGAGGCCGAGAGGCTTTTCTTTCATACTCTCGGCAGGGATTCACTTGGGTGAATTCTTCCTTGACCGAGAGGTTTTCTTTCAACTCTCTTGGCCGAGAGGTTTTTCTGATGAGAATCAAAAAGATGTTGTTAATAGGAAGAATGGACAAGGGCCAAATCATTTAAAGTTCTTCTTATTAGTCTTTTTAAAAGATGAGGCCCAAGCCCAAAGCTCAAGCCCAAGAAGGAAAAAGCCCAAAGAAGCCCAAGGCCACGCATTAAATGAAAGAGCATCATTTGAATTAATTTTGTATAGTTGTAGGAGGTGTGAATATTAAATAAAAAGTGTGAATAGTTGGAGGGGGTGCAGACACATTTTAGGAGGTGCTGAAAATAGGAAGCGGGTCACACTTACTTCATGACTAGGTGGCACCAATTTGCATTTGAATTTGGAGGGAACTTTGAGTTTCATTTCAGCCCTCTTCTATTATAAATAGAGAGGTTAGGCTCTTGTAAATTCAGAATTGGATAATTGATATAAAGAAACTCTACTCATTTGGAGAGAGATTTGTGTGAGATTTGGATCTCCTTGCTTAGTCTCATCTTGTGAGCTTTTGGAGAGCTTCAAGTGGCGGCTTCCTTCACTCATCTTGGGACTCCATCACCAAGTGGCGTGAGCAACTCCAATTCCCATTCCAGCCGATCTTCAATCACCTAAGTCTCATTCCTTTCATCTCCATTTCTGTTTTCAATCGGTAGCCTAGAGTTCTTAAGTGTTCTTCATCTTTTCACCGTTTAATTTTGTGTTCATATGCTATTTCTTAAGTTTCTGTTCGGTGCTTTGTATTCTTGGTTCAATTTTGATTTGTAATCTTGTTCCATGGATTTTCACAAGGAGATAACACTCTTATTTGAGTCTGGAACATCATTTGCACGGCTATGTCTCCATTGATGATTCCTTAAGCTTCTTTGAGTCCAATTCTGTTTTCAGCATTCTGTTTTGTTCTTGTTTTCCTTTCAATTCTGCCAAGTGTTTGTGATAAGGACATGGTACTCATTGTAAAATGAGTTTGGCTTCTCTCTTGGATGGCATTATCCTCCATTGAGATGACCTTAAGTCTCCTTAATGTTGTGTGTCTTGTTAAAGTGTCAATCCAACTCATATCATTTTCTTTCGTACTCTATGCAGGGATTCACTTGGGGTGAATTCTTCCTTGGTCAAGAGGTTTCTTGCGAACTCTCTTGGCCGAGAGCCTTTTCTTTCATACTCTCGGCAGGGATTCACTTGGGTGAATTCTTCCTTGGCCGAGAGGTTTTTCTTTCCTACTTTCGGCAGGGATTCACTTGGGGTGAATTCTTCCTTGGCCAAGAGGTTTCTTGCGAACTCTCTTGGCCGAGAGGCTAAGAGGCTTTTCTTTCGTACTCTTGGCAGGGATTCACTTGGGTAAATTCTTCCTTGGTCGAGAGGTTTTCTTTCAACTCTCTTGACCGAGAGGCTGGGAGGCTTTCTTTCCTACTCTCGGCGGGATTCACTTAGGTGAATTCTTCCTTGGCCGAGAGATTATCTTTCAAACTCTCTTGGCCCAGAGGTTTTTCTTTCGTACTCTCGACAGGGATTCACTTGTGTGAATTCTTCCTTGTCCGAGAGGTTTTCTTTCAATTCTCTTGGTCGAGAGATTTTTCTTTCGTACTCTCGGCAGGGATTCACTTGGGTGAATTCTTCCTTGGCCGAGAGGTTTTCTTTCCTACTCTTTTGGCTGAGAGGGTTTTCTTTCGTACTCTCGGCAGGGATTCACTTGGGTGAATTCTACCTTGGCCGAGAGGTTTTCTTTCGAACTCTCTTGGCCTAGAGGCCGAGAGGTTTTCTTTCCTACTCTCGGCGGGGATTCACTTAGGTGAATTCTTCCTTGGCCAAGAGGTTTTCTTTCAACTCTCTTGGCCGAGAGGTTTTTCTTTCGTACTCTCGGCAGGGATTCACTTGGGTGAATTCTTCCTTGACCGAGAGGTTTTCTTTCAACTCTCTTGGCCGAGAGGTTTTCCTTTCGTACTCTCGGCAGGGATTCACTTGGGTGAATTCTTCCTTGGTCGAGAGGTTTCTTGCGAACTCTCTTGGCCGATAGGCATTTCTTTCTTACTCTCGGCAAGGATTCACTTGGGTGAATTCTTCCTTGGTCGAGAGGTTTTCTTTTGAACTCTTGGCCGAGAGGTTTTTCTTTCGTAATCTCGGCAGGGATTCACTTGGGTGAATTCTTCCTTGGTCGAGAGGTTTTCTTGCGAACTCTCTTGGCCAAGAGGTTTTTCTTTTGTACTCTCGACAGGGATTCACTTGGGTGAATTCTTCCTTGGCCGAGAGGTTTTCCTTCGGAGGAATTGATACGTAGCTGGTAAGTCTGATTTCATGAAATGTGGTGCCTCGTTAAAACCTTCTTCAATAAAAAATCCTTGGGAAAAAGGATTGAAGGTAGGAAAGAGTACACCCTTAATACATATTAGCTAAAATACATTTTCAAATGACTGGCTTCAACTGTTCTAGGCGGTATGCGCCGTTTTGAAGATTTTCTCTGACCTTGAAGGGTCCTTCCCAACTTGCATTGAACTTTCCTTCTGCTGGGACTTTGCGAGCTTCTCCTTTCATCCTCCACACCAGGTCTCCCTCTCGGCATTAAGGGCTTCTTTCATGACTCTCGACCTTTCGACCGTGAGGGGGTGTAACGGGTGAAACGCGATCCTTGGGAAAATCTCTAGGCTTCCCGAATTGTGTTTGTCTGCTCCTGTCACCCCTCCTCTCGGGTTCATCAGGTGCCTGAGCCTTGTTTCGAAATTCTTTCAATTCCTTCAGCTGCATGTATTTGGTGGCTTTTTGGCGCAACTCATCCAATGTCGTGGCCGGCTGCATGCATAAACTATCTGAAAATGGTCTCGGCTTTAGTGCAGTTACCATGTGGTGCGTCGCCACTTCGGGACTTAGGATCCGTATGTCCAAAGCCATCTTGCTAAATATGTCCATAAAGGCTCTCAACGACTCTGACTTCTCTTGTCGGATATTCACCAAGGCGATCGAAGTGAGGTGGTGTGGTCGGCTGGTAGTGAACTGAGCTCCGAACATAGTTGCAAGTGTGTCAAAACAATCTATGGACTGAGCCAGTAGTCGGGTGAACCAGCTTAAGGCTTCCCCCTTAAGAGAGGTGGGAAATATTCGGCACCATAGCGCGTCTTCTGTTGTGTGCAAGTCAACCTGGGTTAGGTGCACGTTCACATGTTCGTTTGGGTCTGTGGTTCCATCATATTTATCCAACGTGGGATTGTTCCAAGTTCCCGGCAAAGGAACTTCAAGGATGGTTTCGGTAAAGGGGCTTCTTCGGGGAGTCATGCCTAACGCGTTAGTTGAGGCCAGTCTGATATTTTCTTGATATGAACTCCTGACCTCATGTATATTCGTATTCGCGTTGTCCCCCGGGGGGATATCATCCACGACCTCCAGGATATCCGGCTTCTCAGCGAGCTTTTGTTTCATCCGGGCATTCTCCTTTCTCAAAGTTTCCATCTCCTCCTCACTCCTTCGCTTTACTCCTCTAATCTCTTCTTCGCTTTTTCTTTTTTAGCAACTCCATCTCCTTTTGTATCTTCAAGATCAATGCCATAGGGTCTGAGTAACTGGTTTCCTCTTGCGCATTCCTATCGTTGCCCGTCATGTTCCTCGTAGTTACCATGTGGGTATTTCGTGGGGTTTCCTTCTCGGTCCCACGGTGGGCGCCAAAATGTTCCTACAAGATCTAAACCATGTAGAACACTTTCTCTTGTGATTATCTTCTCGTCTTTTCGGCCTTTCGGTTAGTCTTCTTTCAGCTGGATCTCCTTTGGTTTGGACATGATGGGGGGAGTACCTGCGAAGACACTCCGACGATCAAGTCAGACCGAGAGCTAAGTACCAGAAGAGTGGGGAGTGAATGGTTACCTTGGGTGTTGTGTCTCTTCTGCTATTTATACTGCTCTAGATGGACTATGGCTGCTATGGGCCTGCTTTAGGGTCCAAACGAAGGCCCAATTGTGCCTTAACCGTGCTTATCACCTAAGTTGGCTTGTTTATACCTAATTACGTGTTTAGCTTTGCATCTTGTCGTCTAGTCGGCTTTGTCATCTGGTCGGCCTTTCGGCCATCCGAAATGTTCCTACAAGATCTAAACCCTGTAGAAAACTTTCTCTTGTGATTATCTTCTCGTCTTTTCAGTCTTTCGGTTAGTCTTCTTTCAGCTGGATCTCCTTTGGTTTGGACACGATGGGGGGAGTACCTGCGAAGACACTCCGACGATCAAGTCAGACCGAGAGCTAAGTACCAGAAAAGTTGGGAGTGAATGGTTACCTTGGGTGTTGTGTCTCTTCTACTATTTATACTGCTCTAGATGGGCTATGGCTGCTATGAGCCTGCTTTAGGGTCCAAACGAAGGCCCAATTGTGCCTTAACCGTGCTTATCACCTAAGTTGGCTTGTTTTTACCTAATTACGTGTTTATGTTTGCATCTTGTCGTCTAGTCGGCTTTATCGTCTGGTCGGCCTTTCGACCGTCCGGTATTACAATTACAATTGATTTTGAAGCAATACACAACAAAAGAAGACATATCATGATTATCCATCTTACCTCGAAGATCTGGATGATTTGTAACTGCAAAATAATTTTCTTTAAAAATTTAAACAATCATGAAAATGCATCAATTATGTCATCCAAATGCAAGAGCAAGCAAAGACTGGATATACCTAGTAAATATTTTTGTTGAACAAAAGAAAAAAAAAGGCATGAATGTATTTTGAAAGTTAAGTTCTTTTTGGAGAGTGTATTTTTTTAATACAAAATTGAAGGTGGGTTAGCTTTTGCATGATGTGGAAGCTCTTTTGAACATGTATATTTTTTTATAAATGGATTTGACTACTCTAAATACTTTATTGTTAATATTTTTTTCAATTAAAAGAATTTCATATATTAACTTAAAACAATTATCGTCCATCACTCAATATAAAAACATTTTGGTTGTTACACTTTAACTCACATCTTAGATCTAATTTATGCAATAAACTTAATAGTGTTAGACAAGTGGAAAACGCATTAAAAAAAATATTTTGACAAAAATAAATAAATAACATCTAATTGACAACTTATTATAATAATATAATAATATTTTAAATTAAAAAATAAATTAGAATATTAATTATTAAGATATTTAGAGAATGTTTTTTTAGTGTGAACCTATCACCATCCTAAAAAATTAAATTAAAATTAAATTTTACATTAAGTAGATGTATTTGTTAACATTAGTGATACCGGACGATAGCGTTGTGCCCCTAGACGATAGGTTTCTCTGTTTCGTCTGACGGTTGTTTCCTCTTTTAGTATACGATAGCCTTTTGTGTTAGATAGACGTTTCGTTTTGTTTTGTGTTGTTGTAGGTGCTTGACACGTGTGCTACGTGTTTCTCTATTTCGTGTGACGCCTGTTTTGGCTCATGCAGCCTCGGCTATATGTCTCTGCGCTGCATCTGTCTTCAATCAAATCAATTTCTCTGTTTTCTATCACTGTTCTCTGCTTTCGCTGCGCTCCTATCTAACTTACATGGTTAAAATAGAGTTTTTAAGATCACCAACTTTATTTTATAGTGAAAATTTACATCACTAGTAGAAGAAATTTGAGAATCAAATCCACGTGAAAAATGGGCGGAATTCGGGACTTATGAAATGTGCCAACTTTATATTATTTATTCCATCTTAAATTGGTGGCAAATATGTTAAATTCAAGCCTTAATTCAGAAGTACTTTCAAAATACTCGACAACCTCTACTTTTTATAGTTGGACAATAACTTACATTGATCAAAATATAATTTAACATCATAAACCCATAAACCATGTTTTATTCATTCAAGTAGCACAAATTGCAAAGTATGAACTCCAAAAGAGAAAGATCTTGCATGGTTATTTTATGTGGCATTATGCAGTTGAGTATCGTGTGACAAGACATTCTTCTCAATTTCTTTGATCTTTGAGTCCATAGGCTTCCCTTTAAGAAAATTTGAGTACCATTCAGCAGAGAGCTTAGGTTGCCTCCTTAAGTTTGGATCATTCATATCAATGTAATATAGGCCATAACTTATCTCAAATCCACCCACTAACTCGAATGCATCCATGAAGGACCATACAAAGTAACCTTTTATATTTAATCCACTCCTTTAGATGTGTCAAGAATGAAACAATAATAAACAAAAATCAGCTTTCACGAAACAACCATGCACCCGTTTAACTTGGCTTCAAAATGAAAATCAAAGTAAAAGTACCTTAGAGCATGAACCAAACTTCCAATGTATCCTTGCAAGAACTTCACCCTCGACCAGTCCTTTAATGATGAATTATGAGGTGTTTGTTGGCCTGAAAAAATAAAAAGACTTACCATACAACTATATAGTAGGATGCTGAATATGACAATGACAATAAAAAAGAAACATGGAAGTTTTGAATGATGATTTCAAGAGAAAGATAATGGACATGTTTGTCCACGGGTAATGTAGACAATCCACATTTTTTATAAAACCACATTATAATTCAAAATACTATTATTTTAATATTTTTCATATCATTTAATTTTAAATTTATCATTTATTATATATATTTATTTCTAAATCCATCACATCAAAAATTGTTTCCAACTCATGGTTGTCAAAGTATATTTTTTCTTTGTACACAACTTTTCACACAGGCCATCATAAGATGTGATCGTAGCCACAACTTACAACCTTCAATACAATACTATGTCATGAATAGAAAAATCAACGTACCATTTTCATGTATGTATATTGGTATATTTCCATAAGCTTTCTTTATTGAGTGTAGCACCCCTAGGAAAATATCAGGAGTAATTGGTACCTATAACAACCAGCTGGGTTAGTGGAAAATTTTTCATATTCTTAAAAAAAATAGAAATACATAAAGGAAGCCCCGTGTTCATTCTATGTTACCTCATCTGGAGCTGTGTCCTCTCCACGAACTCCTACAATCAGACAAATAACAATTAGCTATTTCAGTTCCACAAACATTGGAAGGTTTGCTAAACAATTCTCAAGCAATGGCAATTTAAAATATTAAAATTTAAACAGGATTTGTTTGATGACATGAACTATGCTATGGATTCATGATGAGATTTATATGTTAATATTTGTGTTTGTAGAGACACAAGATTGCATACAGAAGAAATTCCATCAGGGTGAGTGACCGAAGGTCTACAAAAAGTATTAGCAAAGTCAGGAAGGACAAGACATATTGATTGTTAATCAAATTTTCTGTCCCAAAATATAAATATTTAACTTATAAATTCAATTATCCAAAGGAAAAAGAAAAATCACAACTATTGACAGACGAACCCTTTAGAACCACAGTTGCTGAAAATCAAATAGCAAGTAATGAAGTAAACTTCCTTGCATGAGAATTTGTTAAGGATGAGAAGCCACAGAATAAATAAATATTTATACATGAGTAACTGGTTGAACCTCGATATAGAATTTGTTATGCAATTAAATTTGGTCAGGGAAAAGGCTTATATCATACTTTCAGTTTCCATTGCTATATCTGCTATGAAATCTCTATCCTCCTTTTCCAGGTTGCCAGGATTGTTTTTAACATAAAATGAGAAGTAAAAGTTTACTCCTAAGAAGTCAATTGAGTTCCTGATCAAATTTGATTCCTTCTTGGTGAAGGAAGGAAGCCTTGAGCCAGCATTCTTTCTCATTGTATCAGGGTAATCTCCGAATGCAATAGGATCCATAAACCTGCAATAAGATCATAGACAAAAAGTCCACTGTAGAAATTAATGTATAAATTAAAAGCTATGCCACTTTTTTGATTGGGAAAAATGTCGGATTTTTATAAAAATCCTTTACTGCCACCTTGTATGAAATGTAAAATTATTCACGACATTTAGAAATGACCCAAGAGTTTAATCATTGTCAACACATTCTTTATAGCTTAACTTACATGCAAGGCAAAGTGGTGTGTGTGCCATCATGATATAAGTTTTAGGGACTGTTACACAAAGGAAAACATTTGAGCATATAGAAATCTTGTTTCCTCATTTAGTAGTTTATTTGTTTATTTTGAAGATCTAGACTTGGTTCTTTGCAATCCCAACATGCAAATTTGTTGATGTCAACAGGTATTAGAAAGAAGTATCGTGACTATATTGTTACTTACCACCCAATATTGAAGTCTCGGGCCCTCTGAGCAGCCCTTATATCATCCGTAGAGTTAGTTTTTGGAAGATAACCAAAAGAAATTATATTTAACCCAATAATGCCATGCTGCATGGCCTGCATCCAAAAGAGATTGTTGACTGAATAAATAAAATGATGATTAACCATTTCAAAATGACATGATGATGATCATCATCATCTTTAATGATATCCTTCCTGATTATGGTTCAAAATGCCATATAGTAGAGTGGTACATTTGTTAGACAATTTTTACCTGGTATTTCTTCCTATACAGCCTAGCAGCTGAAGCATGTGCCAACAGTATATGATGGGCTGCCAAATATGGTTCAGTTGAGGAATTTCCTTTGGAGCAGTTAAATAAAGAAGAGGGAGAACACCGCTGAGGTGGTGAGATTCCTACATCATAGCCAAAAATTGCATATGCATTGGCCTCATTCACTGTAGTCCAATGCTTAACTCTGTCACCAAATTCTCTAAAGCACACATCCGCGTATGCTGTGAAGTCTTCCCTATAAGCATACACATATAAATATGTTAATCACAACAAAAACCATAGCTCAATTTTATAACTGATGTATTTGTGATGATCTCTATCTAGGACAATTAGAGATTTGAAGTTTGGGAACCATACACAACTCTTCGACTAAGCCATCCTTCATATTCATCCTCCAATGTTTGCGGTAAGTCAAAATGGAGCAGCGTAACATGTGGCTGGATTCCTACAAGATGAGGAATTCAACGAAAATAAATATATATAACTTGGAAGAACCTTTCTAAGGCGTTAATCAAAATTTATTCTAGTCTTCACAACCATGGCTTATCAGTTCATTGATGAGGTTGTTATAATACTGTAGACCCTTGGGATTCACTCGTCCTTTTCCATCTGGTAATACATGAAAACAACAGCATGGAAATAACAGTTTGATCAATTGGAGTCAAAAGTCTATTGCGCCTAAACAAAATCAATTCCGTATGTTTGATACACACGTATATAAAACTTTTATTATTTTAGAAAGTGATTTAAGAATGTTCCTAACAATATTTTGAGTGATAACCTGGAATAAGCCTTGACCATGATATGGAAAATCTGTAGGCTTCTAAGCCCATGTCGGCCATGAGCTGAACATCTTCCTGTAGAAAAATCAATGTATGATATTAGCTCAGAACAGAGAACAAAGTTTTTCAGGTGAATTTAAAGCCAGTGGTATATATACATATAAGATGCATCCTGTGTGCATGCCTGCATATATACCAAAATTTCTTTTGGTTCTCTTGAGAGTGACAGACCTTATATTTGTGATAATGATCACACGCAACATCTCCATCACCTACATTCTCATTCACTGAAAATATATTTTGATAATCAATTATTTGAACAAAAGAATAGCATTAAACACTGGAAAGAAAAATTGATGTCAGGAAATGTGAATAGAAGATACTAACCATTTGTAGCATGAGCGAAGGTGTCCCATATGCTTGGCTTCCTGCCATCTTCATTCGCTGCACCTTCAACCTTTCATATATATGTATACATGGTTTAAGACATAATCAGAAGCAGAAAGAAAAGTGTAGGTAGGACAATGAAGTGTGTAGTAGTGAATGGCGATAGATGAAAAGGAATAATGAGAGAGAGTGAAAGATGAACCTGGTAAGCTGAGGTTGATGCACCAAACACAAATTCTGGAGGGAATTCATCTCTGCGCAAGGCATGAACAGCAGGGAAAAGCGCTACGAATAATATTTGTAGAAGAGCAAACACCTTCACCATCAACTGCATAGTGTGTGCTTTTGCTTTTCGTTGTGTATGCTTTGGAAGAGACAAATTCAGCAACATTTATCCTTCTTTTTTCTCTGCGCTACTTCATTTATAAGTAAATTAGCCCTTGGAGAAAGTTGATAGTGGTCAGACACAACTTGATTGAAAGTAAAGAAAATTTCCTATAACTATATATCAAATTAGTATAAAATTTAAAATGAAAAGTAACTTAAATAATAATAATAAAAATGATAAGGTTTAATAGTATTTTCTATTAATACTTTTTTAATTTGGTTTCACTACTTTTAATATTATCAATTTAATTTCATTTTTTTTAAATCAAATTAATATAATATTTTTATGAAATTGATAAATAATATGTTATCAGTCAAAATTGCAAAAATTAACACATGAAACAAATAAAAATTGTTACATATTATAGCAAAATCTGTCAAACTTAAATTTGATAGAAGAAATTAAAAACATTTAAATTACAATGAAATTAATTTTTTTTATCTAAATAGTGAAAGCGAAAAAGCTATTAAACCTAATAATAATAATAAATAGTTAAGTTTATAAGCATTTACAACATAATAATAAATGTCACAAATAATTTTCTAAGACAAGTTTAGAACTAACATGAAGGAAATTATACTTTCAACAAAATAATGTTATTTATTTTATGACCCTTAAATCATAATGTAACGTGATCCTGTAGCAGGGATCCCAGATTCTGGGGAAAGAAAACAATTTATGGTTAATTGAATATAGACGTTGGAACTGTGTTGTACCACTGTTATTATTATTTTTTAAATTGGCGCAAGCACGTTATAATTTGCTTGCCCTTAATAAATTGAGAAACCTATATGATAAGTTTTGTATAATAGAATAAGGCAATAAGCAACAAAAGAAATTGGCAAACATGTATAATCATTAGAGTACGAGTAATAGAACAAGGCACGATGGTGGAAGACCTCTAACATAACTTTGGTCAAATTAGTGGAACATGTTCGTGCGATACACGTTATAAACAATTATAATCATATTATAATTTACAGATTTAAAAGCGTTATAATATTATGTAAAAAAAATAATCGTAAAAGTTTTTTGAATACGCCTACACAGAGAGAAATGGTCAAACAAAAACTGTCTCTGAATGAGTTGAAAAGAAAATTTGCAGAAGAAAAATGTTTAGGGTGAAGATAGATGCATAAGAAACAAATTCCCAAAATACTTGTGCGTACTTACAGTGTGATTGATTCTGGTGTTGTGTGAGGATTCGAAGGCGCCGATCTGCGAGAGAGAAATGAAATGGAATCCTTGGAAGTTGCGAAGAAAGGTGGAGAAGTTGAAGTCGCAAAGAGAAACCTACCTTTTTCTTTCAGCTTTAGACGTACCTACTACTGTCGCCACCTGCGCAGAAGCTTTTGACTTGTGGCCATGGTTGGACTTTATACAGCCACCTTCGACGACAAGGAGATACTCATCACTGCAACACCAACAAAGAGCAGTAGAAGAAAAGTCTTCCCTGATATCAATAACCTTTCTCGCGACAAGAGCAACCATCACCGTCACCACGATGAGAAGACGAAGGAAAAAAACATAGTAGGAATATGCGTAGCGTAGGCGTAGAAGAGATTGATGGCAAGACTACTAGAATCTTCGATTAGGTTTTTTCAAAATCAAAATGCTAAGATGGAGGCAAATAAACCTTCAATAGAGAACATTTTATGTATTTTGTGCATAAAACTACTCATAGAGAGCACAGGAAAAAGTTTTGTTAAGACTGCACTAGTAAATAATACTATTCAACAACCCTTTGTAATAATTTATTTGTTTGCTAGTGTATTATTAGTGTACCATTCAACAACCCTTTATAATAATTTATTTGTTTGTTATGAGTATATTCTTACTGTGTGCGCAGTGTGAAGGTATCAGGGTCATAAAAACCAACGTAAAATGCATTAATAATAATTCATTATAAATACACATTTATTTTGTACTGTACTCCACCAGACAGATTTTGGATTCAAAGATATGCCAACATGGAATTTTACTATACTCACTAGCCCATCAAATGAAGGCAGAATTTCTCAACACCTTGAAAATTTGGTTTTAACATCTTTATAAATTTTAAATCACTCAAGGCATAACATACTTTTTAAATAATATTAGTTGCACCCGTACTTTAGAACCTTTTTTCTAACGCCAACATTTTCATTCTTATTCAATTTTCATTCTTCTTCAACTTGCAAGCGTATGTCAAAGAAGTTACATCATTTGATATATTTTAGTTTACATATGATAAATTCACACTTATTTCAGGGTTCGAGTCTTTTGTAATTAAATTTTTTTTTACAACATTGCAGAAATTCTCTCAAGAAAATAATTATTGTTGCACTTGCAATAGTTTCATGCAATGAACTATTATTGCAACCTAAAACAAATTTTGAACCATGGGAATCAAAAGTTTCTTCTAGAGTCAGAAGATATATTCTTTTTTTACTCCATTTTTACACCTTATTGATTTATTTTTTTTCTGGATTTTGTAGCTTCTGGATTGTACAATAAACGAACAAAAACACAGAGTCAAAAGACATGTACAATAAGTTATTAATGAAAATACTACAAAACTTATTTTAACCATCATTTGAAAATGAAAATGAACGTGTCACACTCTCCATTATACTCATAAGGATATTGTTGGAATTTAAAAAAAATATGAAGGTGGAGAGAAAGAGAAGCCTTACAAAAAAAATTGAATAATTTTTTTATTGGAGTGCGGATATATTAAGAACTCTCTATCATATTAGAAAAATAAGTAATTTTTTATTAAAATCGAACAATTTTAAAATTACATTGAACAAATATCTTTTTTTAATTTTTATTTATTTATTTTTTAATTTTTTTTTTTTACATTGAACAAATATCTCGATTTGTAATATTTTCCTTTCTTACTATTCAACATATTAATGGAAGAAGTTCAAAAGAGCAATGATAATTTGACACTCTTTGTTCCAAATTACACCTCTTTAATTGACAAAAATACCCTTTTACATTTCATAACCTCTATAATGTGGAAGATGTAATTTGGAGCAATGCAAAAAGTGGGTGTCAAATAATATTTGTCCAGTTCAAAAAGCCTATAAATGGACACCCAGGAATACTTAAACAAGGACTGTTTCTTCCTACACCTCCATATCTTCTTCTTCCACCTCCATACACAACATGAAAATACATTTTTATCCTTTTCTTGCCACCCCATAGAGTAACTTTCGGATTATGTAATCCGGAAACGCATTTGAAAAAAGACTTCCGGATTACATAATCCGGAACCTAAAAAGACTTCCGGATTATGTAATCGGAAAGTAATCATGCATCTGAAAAAATTCATCCAGATTATATAATCCAGAAGCTAATTACAATTTTGAAAAATGACTTCCGGATTATGTAATCCAGAATATTACAGAGGGGCATTTTTAAAATACGAAAATCTGTGGAGGTGAGAGAAGAAGGTATGGAGGTGCAGGAAGAAGCGGTCTTAAACAAGTCTCTTACTCCCATACTATTATTATTCTCAAGTTACAAGTGACTTGTATATGTAGACCTTAACTCAATAATCAGACACTACAATCAAAACTCCTTAAATAGTTCATCAATTCAACATAAACTTTACTCCTTTCACAACTCATCTAATAACTCTCCACCATTCAATAGGAACACCCTGATTATTACTTTTTAATTTGATTTAGAAAAATAATTTTTATTGTCAGTCTCAAATTTTTAAGCATGGGTTATATATTTGGCAAACACCTACGCTAAATACCAATTGGTTTTAGATTATATCTCAGAGCCTCTAGCTCATCTTAGTAATAACATATTCCGGCAAGCTCACTTAATTCGATAGACATCATCAACTTATATATTATATGCTTAATATCAATTAGACAAGAATAAAACCTCATTAAATTCTACGAAGTTCAAGTTACTAGCATCCATTATTCAATGATAATCTTCCCAAGTATGGGACCACTGCTCGTGTATGCCATATTTCTGCATGAGAACAGGAAGTTGTTACATTCAACAAAATCTAAAACTTTCATATGATTTTGACATCATAAACCTTATTCGCTCTGAATTTCAAACGTGTTCTGATTGCTTTGTGTGGCACTATGCAGTGAGGGGTTGTGTGAAAGCACACTGGCATTCTTCTCAGTTTCCTTGGTGATCTTTGTGTCCATAAGCTTCCCTTTCAGAAAATTTGAGTACCATTCTGCAGAAAGCTTAGGTTGCCTCCTTAAGTTTGGATCATTCCTATCAATGTAGTATAGACCATAACTTGATTCATATCCAACCAATAACTCGAATGCATCTAAGAAGGACCACACAAAATAACCTTTCACATTTAATCCACTCCTGTCATTGTGTCATAAACAAAGGAATAATATACAAAAGTTAGCTTTCCTGACACAATTGGCCATTATTTTTAAACAATGTGCACACCCTTTTTACTTTCCCACTTGAAAATGAAAATAAAAGGAAAAGTACCTGAGTGCAACAACCAAGCTTCTTATGTATGCATCCAAGTAATTCACCCTCGGCCAGTCGTCTAATGGTGAATTATGAGGTGTTTGTTGGCCTGCAAATCTAAAAATGCTTACCATACAACTACATAATGGGACAGCTGAATATGTTGATAAAAAAACATGGAACTTTTTAATTCCAAAGGAGATATGCAAAGAGCATGTCATGAATTGGAAAATTTCATACCATTTTCGTGTATGTAAATGGGAACATTGCCATATGCATCCCTTAGTGAGTGTAAGATCCCTTGGAGAACTCCTGGAGTAATTGGAACCTAAACCAATCGGCAGGTTAGTGGAAAGTATTGAAGCTACATCCTTAAAAGAATACACAAATACATAGACAAGAATAGCACAATGTTGTTGCTATGTTACCACATTGGTAGATGAATCATTCGTATACATTCCTACAACCAGAAAGAGCATTAATTAGTGGTTTAACTTCCAAAAATTTGGAGGAACATGGATGACATCACAGACTGATTTCATCTACTAACTAAACATGCAATAACAGGAAGTAGTATTACATTTTACAAAGGATTTATTAACCTTTGATGGTGTAAATTATAGTAGTTTAGGGGAAGACTTGAACGGAGAGGTAAGAAATGAAAATGAAATTGTGAATCTGATCTATATGTTAAAATTAATGTTTGAGAAAAAAAAATTGCATACAGAAGAAATTCCATCAGGATGTGTCAAAGTAGCACAGGAAGGTCTTTAAAATATATTAGCAAATATTCAAGATCCAAAAAACCACAAAAATTCTAAGATGAATGGCCAAGCATGACATACTTTCAATTTCCGCTGATATGTCTGCTATGTAGTCTCTATTGTGCACCGGCAGGCTGCTAGGACTGTTCGTGACATAAAATGTGTAGTAAAAGTTTATTCCTAAGAAGTCGATTGAGCCCCTAACCAGATTTGATTCCTTTTGAGTGAAGGAAGGAAGCCTTGAACCAGCATTCTTCTTCATTATATCAGGATAATCTCCAAACGTAAAGGGATTCATAAACCTGCACTTACAAAACGAAGACAAAAGCCCATTGTATCAACTAATGTATAATTGAAAGCTATGCATTTATTTGCATGAGAAAATTATATCGGATTTTCACAAAATTTCATTACTAAATGTGATGTATGGGCTTTAAATCATGATCATTTAAGGAAGAGTAGAAAAGATCATCTACTAGAGAGCATCTAGTAGTATTAAGTTTAGTTAGATCATTTACCATCTACTACCTGTATCAAATGGTGTTTTCTCTTAGCCGTCGTTTTTTATTGTTTCCTTAATTTATATGTAGAGAACATGTAAAAAATGTTTATGCAATATACATAGTGTCGATACGTACTCTATGTATAGAACATTTCACTATAATTAAGTTGTTTTCTTTCATCCTTGTTATTGTGATTGTTGCGAACTAAACAATTGGCACCGCGTGTGAGGAACAAGAGGAAGAAAGAAAAAAAACAAGGTTGGAAGATATGACTACCAAGTTTGACATTGAGAGAGAATGACTTCGAATTATGTAGAATCAAAATTGAAGTTATCTTAATACAAATTGGATGTATTGATGCGACAAGGGACGAGATGAACATGTTAATGTCTTTGTTTCAAAAGGAAAATTCTGACATGATCAACAAAGCCAGAAGCACCATAACTTTGTGTCTAGGAGATACGACACTTAGGGAAGTTGTGAAGCAGAAAACTGTTCAATGTAGATGAAACTTGAGTAATTGTATATAAATTGATAGAAATGCAAAGGAAGCGATTCACTTTTCACCAGAGTAGTGTTGCATATAAAGAAAATCTTTGACACATAGACTCTATTTGAAGCAACAATTGTACTTGTTCAAGATGACAAAAAATCAAGAATGATGATAAAGCAGTTAGCAAATTTTAACAACATACTAAACGATTTGGAGCACATTCAAGTGAAGCTCGAAGATGAAATTAAGACTTTACTTCTTATTTAACGCCTTGCACAAGACATTTGGCATTTTTAAAATGCTTTGTTTCTTCACTTTACAGTTAATTTATTTGAAAGAAATACCATGCACAGATGGTTACTTACCACCCAATGAAGAAGTCTTGGAACCTTTGAGTGGCACTTACATCTTCAGTAGAATTTGTTCGTGGAAGAAGACCAAATGCAAGGAGATTAAACCCAATTAAGCCACGCTGCAAGCCCTGCAATCAAAAGAGATTGTTTTCCGAACTAACTATATGATGATTATCACCTCTAACTCTGTCCAGCTAGACTATGGTTCAAAATGCAAATAGAAGGCCCTTTGAGTGACAATGGAGTGGAACAGTTGTTACATTATTTTTACCTGATATTTCTTCCTATATATCCTAACAGCTGAAGCATGTGCTAACAACATATGATGGGCAGCCAAATATGGCTCAGTTGAGGAATTTCCTCTGGAACAGTTAGCTATAGGGAAAGAGCACCTCTGAGGTGGTATGAGTCCTACATCATAGCCAAATGCTGCTTGCACATTGGCCTCATTTAATGTAGTCCAATACCTAACTCTGTCTCCAAATTCTCTAAAGCACACATCTGCATATGCTGTGAAGTCTTTCCTACAAACATATATATAAATGTGTTAATCACAATAAATACCATTTTTCAATTTCATGCCAGATGTATTTTGCACAATCTCTATCTTGGACAACAATGGAACACAGCTAGAGACTTGAAGTTGGGGAACCATACACAACTCTTCGACTAACCCATCCTCCATATTCATCCTCAAGTGCTTGTGGTAGGTCCAAATGGTTTAATGTAACATGTGCTTCGATTCCTACATTATGAGAAATAAAAAAAAAAAGTAAATGTTCATCAGATAACCTGGAAGAACCCCTCTTAGGTGTTTAATCAAACTTTAAGAGAAAAATCTTGTTTTCCTACTAACCATGGCTTATCAATTCCTTAATAAGGTTGTTGTAATACTGTAGTCCCTTAGGATTCACTAGTCCTCTTCCATCTGGTAATAAATGGTAATAAGATGGTCAGAACAGTTTGATCTTGGCAAGTATATTCAACTGGAGTCAGAAATTCATTTCCCCTAATTTAAGTAAGTGTATCTACACCAATTGCTTTTGACGTTTTATTTTAGAAATTGATTGAAGAATATCCCTGACAAAAGTTTGACGATCTCACCTGGAAAAAGCCTTGACCATGATATGGAAAATCTGTAGGCTTCTAAACCCATGTTGGCCATGAGCTGAACATCTTCCTGCAGAAACTCAAGGTATGCTATTCACTCAGAACAAACTAAGTCTTTTCAGGTGAACAACATGAATATAGAGCAGTGGTGAATATAATTCATGTTGTACATATATGTATGTATTCAACAGTTTCTTTTGGTTCTCTCTAGATATACTCCAGGATCACTGACCTTATATTTATGATATTGGTCACATGCAACATCTCCATCACCAGCATACATATCCCCTGAAAAACATAATTTGTTCGTTAAATTTCTCTGATCAAATAGTAACATTAAACCTTAAAAAAAGACATGATTTCAAAAGAAATGAAGCATTTTATACATGTGAGTGAGAGTAGGGTAATACCATTTCCAGAATGGGAGAAGGTGTCCCATATGCTTGGCTTCCTTCCATCTTCATTTGCTGCACCTTCAACCTATCAAACCACCCCAATTACAAATTCATAACATATGAATACAAAATGAGCAACAGAATGAGAAGACAAGAACAATGAAGTATTATAGTACTATAAGAGGAGAATAGAAGAACCTGATAAGCTGAAGCTGATGCACCAAAGACAAAGTCAGGAGGGAACTCATCTCTGCTCAAGGCATGAGCAGTAGGGTGGACTATGAACAATACTAATTCTATAACTGCAAAAACCTTCAAAATCAAGTCCATACTCTCTATGCTCTTCTTCTTTATGCCCTTTGCAATGTGTTAGTTTGTTGACAACCAAACACACTTCTTATGTTGCTGCTTTCTTCTTTGGATACAGTTAAAATAAGTAGTTAAGGGAAGACTGGTGAGTTAAAATATTTTTGAGAGGGAAGAGATAGAATGAATAATGACAAATGATGAAATGAAAGAATGTCTCTTGTGATAATTTTAAAATTTAGAAGATAAAATAATAAAATAAAATATATTAATAAGGATAAAATTTAAAAAATTGTGTAAAAAAAATAAAATTGTTATGAGTAGAATTCTCATTATATATATATATATTTATAAACTACTCATTTATGATTGTGTGTTCGATTTTATTAGAAATTAAAAAATTATTTATAATGTTAAATGATAATTTGGTGAATTCTCAAAATTGAATTACGGATGTTTGTTCCTTTATTTTTATTTAAAAATTATAACTGAGTATTGTATAATTTTTATTACTGACTATTTTCTTTTTAAAAAATATTTTAATTATAATAACATAAAAAAAGAAATGAGAAATCTCATACACTGTTGCTACTTGCTACTGTATTAAAAAAACCTCTAGATACAAAATGTAACCTTCATATATAATTATTTATTATTTCTAATATAATATTTATATTTCTTCAAATAAATGTTTTGTTCAATCTATTTTAAACACAAGTAAATAGTCTCTATTTGCAGATTTTAAAATTTATATTGTATTTCTAAATGAATCCATGCGTTGCACGGGTCGTAGTAATTCTTATACATAAAATAAGAATATATTTTAGAGTGTCGATTGGCAACTTTTTAAATAAAATATTAATTTGTGTCTCTATTGATTTGATCTTTCAGTATATGATTACTTCAGTTGATTTGTCAAAAAGCAAAGCTAGTTTGACGAATAGACAAATATACTCCGTGTTTTGTTTGTATTGCATGGTGCTATGAAATTATTATTTTCCTTAAAATTTTAAAATATTCAAACGCATTAAAAAAAGTCACATTTTATGAAGAAAAAAAAGTTGTATTTGTATTGATAGAGGGTGTGATGACTTATTCTTTATTTTTATTAGTATTTTAATTTTATTGTTATGTAGAATTTGATATTGTTATTAACAAAATATTTAAACAAAATATTGTTATTAACTAAAGATGTGACCCTTTAGTAGATTGATATTTTTGTAAATGTTTACTATTCGTTGATTATAAATTCTATCATGTATACATTAAAATCATCACTATATATTTATTAATTATTTTCCTAGTAATTGAATAGAAAATTATTAGCATTTTTGTGTTTGATTGAAATGTTTATTAGTAACAAAAATAAATGAGATAAATGAGATAAAAATGTTTAATTCATTATTCATTGTTGATAAAAAAAACAAAAATAAATGAGATAAATAAATAATAAAATTAATAAAGCAAGTTATTTAAAAAAAAGTGAAAGTCTTGAACCAAAAATCTTACTTAATTCACATATTTTATGATTAAAAAAATAAAAGGAAGTTGACAAAAATAAAGAAAATTATACTTCCCTATTTTAAATAACACTCACACAATCTAGTTTAAAAATAAAGTATATCTTCTTCATATATTTAATAAAATGATAACCACATTTCGTTCTAATTTTTAAATGAACATTTATCTTCCCTATATGTTTTCGAATAAATATTTCTAATGTTTTTAATAAAGTGACGTTCTTTGCCTTATTTTATTTAAAAATAACATATATTTACTAGAACTTATATATAAAAACTAAAAGCTAAAGTAATAAACATAAAAGAATTAAATGAATTAATAATAGAAAAATTCTTTTAATTTTCTCAAATGATATTCATACATTGTTGGAAAATTCATTTAAATGAAAGTTTGTATTCAATGAGTAAATAAAACATTACTTATTATATATAAAGATTTTTTTTTTCTGTGTCATATTTATTGAAAGAACTTTTTAATGGGTCTCTCCTCTTTCGAAGTTTTTATCATCTCTTTTCTAAGCTTGATCTCTATATATATGGTCTCATTAATAGAACATTTTTTTTTTTATCTCACTAAATAGGCTAAAAGTTACATTAGATGTTTGGTTTATTATGTCATAGTAATATATTGATAAGATATATACTAGTATACACCGGCATAAGTAAAGAATCAAAATCTCACTTATGTAAGATTGATTAGAAATGGTTTGGGTAAATAATATTGTGTGAGAAACAATTTCTTCCTAGATTAATGAGAGTGTTTAATGTGGTATGATTTTTAGTCCAGAAAAAATTATTCCCTCCTTCTTATGTTGTTGCTTTTATAGATGATTTTGTCTTGAATAAAATTTGGAATTGTCCAAAATTTCCAAGTAACAGTAAAAACAAATTAAATTTCAGATATAAGTTGTGAATCTTGTTAGAATCTCGGTAGCTCCACGAATATAGCTGAGATTGAAGGAGTTCATCCAGAAACTAATTCTTACTAACCACATGGTCATCTAGGACCGATTCACTTAACTCACCACTTGGTCGTCTAGGGATCGATTCTCTTAATTCGCTCATCTTTTGGATATAATGCTCACAAAGTGATGATGACGTCTCAAATTATGTGTAATAATTGATCGCTAGAAACTTAGATGTCACACAATCTTCAACTTCGAATTGAGTAGGCGAAGATGCTTATCTAACAAAGTTTATGAAAAACAAATCATATACATTAAAAATAGTAATTACAACTTTACTTATTTAAATTTCAAGCTCAACTATACCATGTTAAAGGTTGAGAAATTATAGTTTTCTAAGAGTAATCTATGTGGTTAACATAAAATTATTTAGAAAGTATGATAATTTGTAAAATATTTTTATTTATTTGTCAATATTAAAAACTTTGAGTGAATGTATTTTATAGTTATTTTTTATGAAGAAAAAAAGTTGTATTTTTTATGAAATATTTTTTCTTTGTTCAAATCTTGTAAAGACATTAGTAAAAAATTCAATCAAAAAATAATTTTATTAAAAAAAAACACATTAATGATAACTAATGAGAAAATAATGAATATGATTAATGATTTTAAGAAAACCAATTAAATTTGTATATTTTCACAGATTTGTATAATTTTATTTAAAGAAACAAATATTAGAAAATATAAAGAATAATGTTCTTCCTTTAAATAGAATAACTGGATTTAAGAAGACATAATCTATCCTCTATATCAAAACATTATATTATTGTAGTTTGGCAGATAAAAGGATGTAATCTAAGAAAATGTTCTGCCTCTAATTTGCAAGTCCCACATTGAGCAAAATATAAATAAGTCAAATCTTTATAAGCATCTGACAAAAATGTCAGCTCGCCGAGTTGGGTAACGCCAACTTGTGACTCATGTGAGGGCAATATGGTGGTGGGATAGAACTATGGCTTCATTTGGTTGGGCTTTGATTGCAAAATGCAGGCCTGCCCACTCCAAGTTGAGAGTTGAACCATGGGACCTAAGCGAAGGCTTGGGTTTCTTGGTTCCTAAAATGGAGGGCACAGCGTGAGGCTGGATTCACAGAGCAGCGAAAACTTCCCTCTCCCGACAGTGGAGGGATAACAGGCTGCTGCAATCTCTGCCCTGTATGCCTAATGAGCCTGGTTTCCTTAGACCATCACTTTTTTTTTAATTTTTTTATGAACTCATCACAGTAGTGGTCTTCAATTCATAAGGTTAGTTGCGTGTATGCATTCTTTATTGATCTTCCATTTATACTTTTGTGCCTTGTTCTGTGTATGTGGTAATTTCTGAGTAAGAAATTTTCAATTCCAAATCCCTTTTCCTGACAGTGCATGCAGGGAAATTTAGTTTTGGGACACCCCCTCATAGCTTGTTGTTGCCATATAATGAAAGGGAAGTAGCATTTTTGAATATTCCGTTCTTCAGTATTTCACCTTCAAAATTATTATATGAAAGATTTAGATGCTTGAGCTCAGTGAACTCCCCAAGAAACTCAGGAATCTTACCAGACAAGTTATTTCGTGAAAGATCTATGTCAACTGAACCTCTCAAATTCTTTAAAGTTTGGGGGATGTTTCCATCAAAAGAATTTCCCTCCAAATGCAACTTTTCCAAGCTAATGCAACTGCCAAGAGAAGATGGAATGACTCCAGAAAAGTTGTTCTCAGACACTGAGTTTGTTGCTATAAAGGCTGAGTACCAATAAATTTTGGCAGTTTCCAAGACTATAAGGGTTCTTCCCTCAAAGTTGTTCTCCTCTAGAAAGAGTTTTATTAATACAGACAAATTTCCAAAGGAGGATGGGATTCTACCTGAAAATTTGTTGACATTCAGATACAATTCTCTCAGATTTTTCAGCCTACCCAATGCATCAGGAAGACTACCAGTTAGACGGTTTCCTTCCAAAGCTATGAGGGCCAGGTTATCAAGATTGCCAATTCCAACAGGTATGTTTCCATGTATTCCATTGGAATTAAGGGCAAATGTGTTCATTTGGCTTGAGAAATTAGCAATTGCCTTAGGCAATACTCCACCAAAATTATTTACTCCTAGACGTAAAACTTGTAGAACAGTGAGCTAACATCATCTGTTTTCCCAGTTCCCAGTCTGCTGTGTTCAAAGCTAAGTCTAGTTAACCTGTTCAAGACCCCTAAGTTCGTTGGCAGTGCTCCAGTGAGACCATTCAAGGAGAAATCAAGAATCTCTAGTTTTGAAGCATTTAACAATGATGCAGGGACAAATCCTGTGAGATTGTTGGCCGCACCAACAAATACTTGAATGTAGGAAGAGTAATTCCAACATCATCTGGTAAGTTCCCATGAAGATGGTTTTGAGTAAAAGTGAAATAGTATAATGAAGATTTGTTGTAGATTGAAGAAGGAACTGAGCCAGACAAGTAATTCCCATATAGCACCAGATATGTCAAGCTTGATAAAAGGTCTATCTCGTGTGGTATGCTTCCAATGAAGTTGTTTAACCCAAAGCTAATTTGAGACAAAGAAGAAAGGTTTCTAATCCAAGTTGGGATTGTTCTTGTAAGATTGTTAGCTCCTGCAGCTAGTACTTTCAGTTTTATGCAGTGACTGAGATTACTTGGAATACTCCCACCAAAGTTATTATAGCTGAAGTTTGGATGTTGCAGGTAGAGTAAACGACCCACCTCATGAGGAAATTCACCATGGAAGCTATTGTTTAACAAGCTTAGTCTGTTGAGGAATGTGAGGTTTTCTATGAATGGTGTAAGAGTGCCTCCTAGTCTCAGTTGCTCAAGGCTAAGGTCCATGATCCTTCCATTGGAGATGTTGCATGTGATTCCTTTCCAACTGCATTGACGGACGGAGTCATTCCAACTTCCAAGAGCTCAAAATTTTGAATGGATCTTCTACTATCCTACTCTTGAAGTCAACTTCCAAGAGCTCAAAATTTTGAATGGATCTTCTACTATCCTACTCTTGAAG